>NC_054499.1:4988679-5078408 GCF_017639515.1 Carcharodon carcharias
TGTTACCTGTGATCAGAGTCAGTCTGTCTGTCCTGTTACCTGTGATCAGAGCCAGTCTGCCTGTCCTGTTACCTGTGATCAGAATCAGCTTTTCTGTCCTGTTACCTGTGATCAGAGCCAGTCTGCCTGTCCTGTTACCTGTGATCAGAGCCAGTCTACCTGTCCTGTTACCTGTGATCAGAGCCAGTCTGTCTGTCCTGTTACCTGTGATCAGAGCCAGTCTGCCTGTCCTGTTACCTGTGATCAGAGCCATGCTTTCTGTCCTGTTACCTGTGATCAGAGCCAGTCTGCTTGTCCTGTTACCTGTGATCAGAGCCATGCTTTCTGTCCTGTTACCTGTGATCAGAGCCAGTCTGCTTGTCCTGTTACCTGTGATCAGAGCCAGTCTGCCTGTCCTGTTACCTGTGATCAGAGCCAGCCTTTCTGTCCTGTTACCTGTGAACAGAGCCAGTCTACCTGTCCTGTTACCTGTGATCAGAGCCAGTCTGTCTGTCCTGTTACCTGTGATCAGAGCCAGTCTGCCTGTCCTGTTACCTGTGATCAGAGCCAGTCTGCCTGTCCTGTTCCCTGTGATCAGAGCCAGTCTGTTTATCCTGTTACCTGTGATCAGAGCCAGTCTGTCTGTCCTGTTACCTGTGATCAGAGCCATGCTTTCTGTCCTGTTACCTGTGATCAGAGCCAGTCTGCTTGTCCTGTTACCTGTGATCAGAGCCAGTCTGTCTGTCCTGTTACCTGTGATCAGAGCCAGTCTGCTTGTCCTGTTACCTGTGATCAGAGCCAGTCTGTCTGTCTTGTTCCCTGTGATCAGAGCCAGTCTGTCTGTCCTGTTACCTGTGATCAGAGCCATGCTTTCTGTCCTGTTACCTGTGATCAGAGCCAGTCTGCTTGTCCTGTTACCTGTGATCAGAGCCAGTCTGTCTATCCTGTTACCTGTGATCAGAGCCAGTCTGCTTGTCCTGTAACCTGTGATCAGAGTCAGTCTGCCTGTCCTGTTCCCTGTGATCAGAATCAGCTTTTCTGTCCTGTTACCTGTGATCAGAACCAGTCTGTCTGTCCTGTTACCTGTGATCAGAGCCAGTCTGTCTGTCCTGTTCCCTGTGATCAGAATCAGCTTTTCTGTCCTGTTACCTGTGATCAGAGTCAGTCTGTCTGTCCTGTTACCTGTGATCAGAGCCAATCTGTCTGTCCTGTTCCCTGTGATCAGAGCCAGTCTGCCTGTCCTGTTACCTGTGATCAGAATCAGTCTGTCTGTCCTGTTCCCTGTGATCAGAGCCAGTCTGTCTATCCTGTTACCTGTGATCAGAGCCAGTCTGCTTGTCCTGTTACCTGTGATCAGAATCAGCTTTTCTGTCCTGTTACCTGTGATCAGAGCCAGCCTCTCTGTCCTGTTACCTGTGATCAGAGCCAGTCTGCTTGTCCTGTTACCTGTGATCAGAGCCAGTCTGCCTGTCCTGTTACCTGTGATCAGAGCCAGCCTTTCTGTCCTGTTACCTGTGATCAGAGCCAGTCTGCTTGTCCTGTTACCTGTGATCAGAGCCAGTCTGTTTATCCTGTTACCTATGATCAGAGCCAGCCTTTCTGTCCTGTTACCTGTGATCAGAGCCAGCCTTTCTGTCCTGTTACCTGTGATCAGAGCCAGCCTTTCTGTCCTGTTACCTGTGATCAGAGCCAGCCTTTCTGTCTTGTTCCCTGTGATCAGAGCCAGCCTTTCTGTCCTGTTACCTGTGATCAGAGCCAGCCTTTCTGTCCTGTTACCTGTGATTAGAGCCAGCCTTTCTGTCCTGTTACCTGTGATCAGAGCCAGCCTTTCTGTCCTGTTACCTGTGATCAGAGCCAGCCTTTCTGTCCTGTTACCTGTGATCAGAGCCAGCCTTTCTGTCCTGTTACCTGTGATCAGAGCCAGCCTTTCTGTCCTGTTACCTGTGATCAGAGCCAGCCTTTCTGTCTTGTTCCCTGTGATCAGAGCCAGCCTTTCTGTCCTGTTACCTGTGATCAGAGCCAGTCTGCTTGTCCTGTTACCTGTGATCAGAGCCAGTCTGCTTGACCTGTTACCTGTGATCAGAGCCAGTCTGTTTATCCTGTTACCTGTGATCAGAGCCAGCCTTTCTGTCCTGTTACCTGTGATCAGAGCCAGTCTGCTTGTCCTGTTACCTGTGATCAGAGCCAGTCTGCCTGTCCTGTTACCTGTGATCAGAGCCAGTCTACCTGTCCTGTTACCTGTGATCAGAGCCAGCCTTTCTGTCCTGTTACCTGTGATCAGAGCCAGTCTGCTTGTCCTGTTACCTGTGATCAGAGCCAGTCTACCTGTCCTGTTACCTGTGATCATTACAATGCGGATCTCAGCTTTCAGCAGTTCACTGAAAACCATCGAGGTGACTTTCTTCAGCTTGTTCTCGAGGATCACCAGGCCGGTGAAGGTCATGTTCTGTTCCACAAACTCCCTGAAAGAAGACACACCAGCCAGTTTCTCATCACGCCTCTCCAGATGTGACACTGAGATGAAGGGAGGGTCCTGCAGGGACAGTCACCCTCCAGTCTCTCAGTGCCTGTTCACACCAGAACACAAGAAATAGGAGCAGGACTAGACTAACCAGCCCATCGAACCTGCTCCGCCGCTCAAAATCATCGTGACTGACCTTGGGTTTAAACTCCGGCTTACTACTCAATTTTTTCCACATTGTATGTTTTTTCTTTCAAGTTGACACTATCCTTAACTTCCTGGGTTAACCATGATTGTTTTATCCTCTTCCTAGAATCCTTCTTCCTCACTGGGATGTATCTCTGCTGTGAGTCATGAACTATTCTCTTAAACATCTGCCATTGTTCCATCAACTATCTTTTCTACTAAACTCCTTTCCCAGTCCACTCCAGCCAAATCTGTCCTCGTTCCTTTGTAAATACCCTTATTTAAGTTTAGCACAGTTGTTTCTGGCCCAAGTTTCTCACTCCCAAACTGGATGCTAAATTCTACCATGTTATGGTCACTGTTTCCTAGAGTATCTTTTACTCTGAGATAATTTATTAACCATGCTCATTACACATTGCCAGATCCACAACATACCGTTCTAGGAAACTGTCCCAAATATACTCTGTGAATTCTTGCTCATGGCTACCTCTGCCAATTTGATTTTCCCAATTTAAATGAAGATTAAAGTCACCCATGATTTATGCCCTGCTTTTTTTACAGGCCCTCAGTACCTCCTGATTTATTCTCTGTCCTACAGTATAGCTACAAATAGGGGGTCTATAGACTGCTCCCACCAGTATCTTCTTCCTCTTGTTATTTCCTACCTCCACCCATGTGGATTCTTCCAATCCAAGATCCTTTCTTGCTATTGTACTTATTCCGTCTCGTACTAACAAAGCTACCCCACCACCCTTTCCTTCCTGCCAGTCCTTCTGAAAAGTCACACACCCCTGGATATTTAATTCCCGGCTTTGCTCTCCTTGTAACCACGTCTCCGCAATGGCCCGAAGATCAAACCCATTAACCTCAATTTGTGCCGTTAATTAATTTAATTTGTTCCGAATACTACATGCATTTAAATAAATAGCCATTAATTTTGCCTTTGTACCATTTTTCCTCCTTTGACCTTATATGCTGCTGTTTTTTTTAATGTTTGTATGTGCTTTCCCTTCCTGTCACACTCTCTCTGTCTGTCTCTCTCTGTCTGGCTCTCTCTGTCTGTTTTGACATAATTTTTGTTATTCAAGTGAGTGTGAATCGCCTGTGGGGACATTTATTGCAGAATTTCCAAATCTTTATTTTCGATTTTAAAACCCTCCAGCTCCCTGACTTCAGGTTCCCCGGCTGCTCCTGGGAACCCCACCCCCACCCCCCCTCCCCCCCAAGCCCGATGACCTGAAAATCCTGCCCGGTGAATCGCGGTCGCTTGACGGGGATTCTCCTCGGCTGCACTGACCTGTTCACGTTCTTGATGTCCGATTCCTTCAGCGAGCCTTTGAATTCCCGAAAGGCCAGCCCGATGACCCGGTATCCGCACTGGGTGAAACTCTCCATCACCTCCAGAAAATCGTCAGGAACTGCACGGGAAAACACACGGCTGTCAGTAATCCACCCAGGAGACCACAGGGGCCAGCGGAGGAGTGGGGGGGTGGAGAAAGGAAACGGGAAAGAGGGGGGAAGAGAAAAAAAATGACCGAGGGAGAAAAAGACGCAGAGAGAGAAAGAGGGGTGCGGGATTGCAGAGAGATAGAAGAAGAGGGAGGAGACGGAGGAAGAGGGCAGACGATGAGAGAGACAGAGAGAGGGGAGCAATAAGTGGTGAATGGGAGGAGTGCAGGAACAGGAAGAGACCATTCAGTCCCTCACACTCATTCTGCTATCCAATTCGATTATGGTTGATCTGAGCTAATGCGCTTGGGGAGGACTAACAAGGCAAAGGATTATACTATAAATGATAGGACCCTGGAAAGTACTGAAGATCAGAGGAACCTTGGTGTGCATATCCACAGATCCCTGAAGGTAGCAGGACAGGTAGGTAAGCTGGTTAAGAAGGCATATGGGATACTTGCCTTTATTAGCCGAGGCATAGAATACAAGAGCAGGGAGGTTATGCTGGAACTGCATAAAATGCTGGTTAGGCCACAACTGGAGTACTGCGTGCAGTTGTGGTCACCACATTATAGGAAAGATGTGGTTGCACTGGAGAGGGTGCAGAGGAGATTCACCAGGATGTTGCCTGGGCTGGAGGGCCTGAGCTATGAGGAAAGATTGGATAGGCTGGGGTTGTTTTCCTTGGAGCAGTGAAGGTTGAGAGGGACCTGATAAAGGTGTATATAAGATTGAGGGGCATAGACAGGGTGGATAGGAAGGCACTTTTTCCATTAGTAGAGGGATCAATAACCAGGAGGCATAGATTTAAGGTAAGAGGTAGAAGGCTAAGAGGGGAGTTGAGAGATTTTTTCACCCAGAGGGTGGTGGGATTCTGGAACTCACTGTCTGAAAGGGTGGTTTGAGTCAGAAACTCTTGTAACATTTAAGAAGTATTTAGATATTCACTTGTGTTGCCATAGCCTCCAGGGCCACGGGTCAAACGCTGGAAAATGGGATTAGTGTAGTCAGATCTTTGTTGACTGGCACAGACATGATGGGCCGAATGGCCTCTTTCTGTGCTGTAGACATCTATGAGTCTATGAATTTTAACTCTATCTACCTTCCCTGGTTCTGTAACTCCCAATCTCCTTAACCAACAAAAGTCTAACAATCCTAGCTTTTTTGAAATTTCCAGTTGATCTTCAACTTTTTGTGGGGAGTGGGGGGAGAGGGTTCCAGATTCCCGCTCTCCTCTGTGTGTGAGGAAGTGCTTCCTGACATCACCCCTGAACAGCCTGGATCCAACTGGAAGGTTCTATCCCCGTGTTCTGGACTCACCTCCCCAACCAGAGGAAATAGTTTCTCTCTATCGATCCTATCGAATCCTTTAATCATCTTAAACCCCTCGATTGGATCACCCCTTAATCTTCTAAACTCGAGGGAACACAAGCCTAGTCTGTGTGACCTGCCCTCGGAATTTAACCCTTTCAGTCCTAGTACGGATGTAGAGAGGGGAGCTGTGTAAAGGGAGAGGCAGAGAAAACTCATTATTCTGTATAAAAGTCTAAAATTATCCAAATAAACACATGTTCCCACCTGAGCAGGAATCCACACTGGGAACACTGAGTGACCAGGGACACCCACATCGGCTCTCATCCAGTTCCACACGGAGATGGACTGTGGTGTTTCTCGCTCCTACCTGATTCCTTGGTGCACAGCTTGACGATTGTCTCTGGAGCTCCTTTGCAGTAAGCAGCCAGGCTCTGCTCATCCAAATTCTTCGCAATCACTGTCATTCGCTGAAGAGCTGAGGAGAAGGGAAACTGGCGCAGGATTCCGATTCCTGATCGAAACCGGCAAACCTGGAAAACAGGGGGGGAGGGAGTATTCACCAGAGAGAGAGGCAGGGAGAGAGAGAGAGAGAGACAGAGAGAGAGAGAGGGGCAGGGAGAGAGAGAGGGAGAGAGAGGTGCGGGGGGAGAGAGAGGGAGGGGGAGAGAGGTGCCGGGGGGGAGAGATAGAGAGAGGGGCAGCGGGAGAGAGAGAGGTGCAGGGGGGGAGAGAGAGAGAGAGGAGCAGCGGGAGAGAGAGAGGGACAGGGGGAGAGAGAGAGAGGCAGGGGAAGAGAGAGAGAGGGGCAGCGGGTGAGCGAGAGAGATGCAGGGGAGAGAGAGAGGCAGCGGGTGAGAGAGAGAGATGCAGGGGAGGGAGAGAGAGAGAGGCAGGGAAAGAGAGAGAGGGGCAGGGAGAGATGGAGAGGGAGAGGAAAGGGGGAGAGAAAGAGAGGCAGGGAGAGAGAGAGAAAGATAGGGAGAGAGAGAGACGGAGAGAGGCAGGGAGAGAGACGGAAAGAAAAAGAGACAGAGGATCAGAGGAGACACAGACAGAGAGGGAGACAGAGAGACAGTGACAGAGAGAGAGTGAGATGGAGAGAATACAGACAGAAAGAACGAGAGAGAGAGGGGCAGGGAGAAAGAGAGAGGCAGGGACAGAGATAGGTAGAGAGAGATGGAGAGAGAGAATACAGACAGAGCGAGAGAAAGAAAGGAGAGGGGGGGACAAACAGGGAAAGAAAAAGTGATAGAGGCAGAGGGAGAATAAAGAGACAATGGAGGACAGACAGAAACAGAAATAGAGAAACAAAGAGACAGAGTGAGACTGGAGACAAAGAGCAAAACAGGAAGACAGCAATGGAGGGAGAGAGAAAGAAAGAGATAAAAGAGGATAGAAACAAAGGCTATAGTGGTGGCTTAATGAATAAAAGACTCTTACCATCCCACTGCTCGCACTGGACTTGGGGGAGTTCTGGGTTGGTTTAACAATAATCAGTGGATTGGTCCTCTTTAGCCTCCTCGCCTGGGAAACCATCTCCTCAAGAACCTGGAGGAGACTCAAATTCAGTGTCCTCCCTCCACAGACCCTCACATTCAGTACCCTCCGTGCACAGACCCTCACATTCAGTGTCCTCCCCCCACAGACCCTCACATTCAGTATCCTCCCTCCACAGACCCTCACATTCAGTATCCTCCCTCCACAGACCCTCACATTCAGTGTCCTCCCTCCACAGACCCTCACATTCAGTATCCTCCCCCCACAGAGACCCTGTGACCACCAGGGTAGGGGAGGGGGCCATCACACCAGTAGGCTGCTCACTCCAAGTGGTCACTCTGATTTGAACTCTGACCTTTGAACTTGGAGACCAGGTCAGGGTGGACCTGCACTTGGGTTTTCAGATGCCAAACCTGGCTGGCCCAGACTGACCAGGACCAAAGAGAGAGGCCAGGCACTGGGCAGTGGGCTCGGAGTCAGGAACATCCTCCCAAACTCAGTGTCAACATTTCAAACCCACTTCCTGATCTAGGACTCGAACAAGGAGAGTCCGTTATAACCTGGTATAGATTCCAATACAGAGGGAGACCATTCAGTGGCATCCCATTACTGACTGGCACTTTGATCTATTTCCAATCTGTCTCAGCCCTGGCGCAGTCGGCCGCATACCCGACTCTGAATCACAAGATGCCAGGCTCAAGTCCCACTCCAGGGCTTGGGAACAAAAAGAAATCCAAAGCTGACACTCCCAGTGCAGTACTGAGGGTGAGCCGCACTGTCGGAGGGTCAGTACTGAGGGAGTGCTGCACTGTCAGAGGGTCAGTACTGAGGGTGAGCCGCACTGTCAGGGGGTCAGTACTGAGGGAGTGCAGCACTGTCAGAGGGTCAGTACTGAGGGAGTGCCGCACTGTCGGAGGGTCACTAATGAGGGAGTGCTGCACTGTCGGAGGGTCAGTACTAAGGAAGTGCTGCATTGTTGGAGGGTCAGTACTGAGGGAGTGCCGCACTGTCGAAGGGTGAGTACTGAGGGAGTGCCACACTGTCAGAGGGTCAGTACTGAGGGAGTGCTGCACTGTCAGAGGGTCAGTACTGAGGGAGTGCTGCACTGTCATAGGGTCAGTGCTGAGGGAGTGCCACACTGTCGAAGGGTGAGTACTGAGGGAGCGCCGCACTGTCAGAGGGTCAGTATTGAGGGAGTGCTGCACCGTCAGAGGTTCCGTCTTTCAGATGAGCCGTTAAACTGAGGTCCTGTCTGCTGATGTGGCTGTAAAAGATCCCATGAACAGTATTTTGAAGAATAGCGGGGCAGGGAGGTGCCGGGGAGGGGGGGTGTCGGGGAGTGGGTGCCGGGGAGGGGGGTAGTGGGGAGGGGGGTGCCGGGGAGGGGCGTGGTGGAGAGGGGGGAGGTGGGGCGGTGGGTGTCAGGGAGGGGGGTGGTGGGGAGGGGGGTGCCGGGGAGGGGGGTCCCGGGGAGGGTGGTGCTGGGAAGGGGGGGTGTCGGGGTGGGTGCGGTGGGGAGGGGGGGTGTCAGGGAGGGGGGTGTCGGGGTGGGGGGGTGTCGGGGAGGGTGTGGTGGGGAGGGTGGTGGTGGGAAGGGGGGGTGTCAGGGAGGGGGGTGGTGGGGAGGGGGTGGTGCCGGGGAGTAGGGTGTCGAGGTGGGGGGGTGTCGGGGAGGGTGTGGTGGGGAGGGGGGTGGTGGGGAGGGGGGTGTCAGGGAGGGGGGTGGTGGGGAGGGGGGTGTCGGGGAGGGGGGTGTCGGGGTGGGGGGGTGTCGGGGAAGGTGCGGTGGGAAGGGGGGGTGTCGGGGAGGGGGGGTGTCGGGGTGGGGGGGTGTCGGGGAAGGTGCGGTGGGAAGGGGGGGTGTCAGGGAGGGGGGTGGTGGGGAGGGGGGTGTCGGGGAGGGGGGTGTCAGGGAGGGGGGTGTCAGGGAGGGGGGTGTCAGGGAGGGGGGTGTCGGGGAGGGGGGTGTCGGGGAGGGGGGTGTCGGGGTGGGGGGGTGTCGGGGAGGGTGTGGTGGGGAGGGGGGGTGTCAGGGAGGGGGGTGCCGGGGAGTAGGGTGTCGGGGTGGGGGGTGCCGGGGAGTAGGGTGTCGGGGTGGGGGGGTGTCAGGGAGGGGGGTGTCGGGGAGGGGGGTGTCGGGGAGGGGGGTGTCGGGGAGGGGGGTGTCGGGGAGGGGGGTGGTGGGGAGTAGGGTGTCGGGGTGGGGGGGTGTCGGGGAGGGGGGTGGTGGGGAGTAGGGTGTCGGGGTGGGGGGGTGTCGGGGAGGGTGTGGTGGGGAGGGGGGTGGTGGGGAGGGGGGTGTCGGGGAGGGGGGTGGTGGGGAGGGGGGTGTCAGGGAGGGGGGTGTCGGGGAGGGGGGTGTCGGGGAGGGGGGTGTCGGGGAGGGTGCGGTGGGGAGGGGGGGTGTCAGGGAGGGGGGTGTCGGGGTGGGGGGTGTCGGGGAGGGGGGTGTCGGGGAGGGTGCGGTGGGGAGGGGGGGTGTCAGGGAGGGGGGTGTCAGGGAGGGGGGTGTCGGGGAGGGGGGTGTCGGGGAGGGTGCGGTGGGGAGGGGGGTGTCAGGGAGGGGGGTGTCAGGGAGGGGGGTGTCAGGGAGGGGGGTGTCGGGGAGGGGGGTGGTGGGGAGGGGGGTGTCAGGGAGGGGGGTGTCAGGGAGGGGGGTGTCGGGGAGGGGGGTGGTGGGGAGTAGGGTGTCGGGGTGGGGGGGTGTCGGGGAGGGTGCGGTGGGGAGGGGGGTGTCAGGGAGGGGGGTGTCAGGGAGGGGGGTGTCGGGGAGGGGGGTGTCGGGGAGGGGGGTGTCGGGGTGGGGGGGGTGTCGGGGTGGGGGGGTGTCGGGGAGGGTGTGGTGGGGAGGGGGCGTGGTGGGGAGGGGGGTGTCGGGGAGGGGGGTGGTGGGGAGGGGGCGTGGTGGGGAGGGGGGTGTCGGGGAGGGTGTGGTGGGGAGGGGGCGTGGTGGGGAGGGTGCGGTGGGGAGGGGGGTGTCGGGGAGGGGGGTGTCGGGGTGGGGGGGTGTCGGGGAGGGGGGTGCCGGGGAGTGGGGGTGTCAGGGAGGGGGGTGTCGGGGAGGGTGCGGTGGGGAGGGGGGTGTCGGGGAGGGGGGTGTCGGGGAGGGTGTGGTGGGGAGGGGGGTGCCGGGGAGGGGGGTGTCGGGGTGGGGGGGTGTCGGGGAGGGGGGTGTCAGGGAGGGGGGTGTCAGGGAGGGGGGTGTCGGGGTGGGGGGGTGTCGGGGAGGGTGTGGTGGGGAGGGGGGGTGTCAGGGAGGGGGGTGCCGGGGAGTAGGGTGTCGGGGTGGGGGGTGTCGGGGTGGGGGGTGTCGGGGTGGGGGGGTGTCGGGGAGGGTGCGGTGGGGAGGGGGGTGTCAGGGAGGGGGGTGTTAGGGAGGGGGGTGTCGGGGTGGGGGGGTGTCGGGGAGGGGGGGTGTCGGGGTGGTGGGGGTGTCGGGGAGGGTGCGGTGGGGAGGGGGGTGTCGGGGAGGGTGTGGTGGGGAGGGGGGTGCCGGGGAGTAGGGTGTCGGGGTGGGGGGGTGTCGGGGAGGGGGGTGTCGGGGAGGGTGCGGTGGGGAGGGGGGGTGTCGGGGAGGGGGGTGTCGGGGTGGGGGGTGTCGGGGAGGGGGGTGTCGGGGAGGGGGGTGTCAGGGAGGGGGGTGTCGGGGAGAGGGGTGTCAGGGAGGGGGGTGTTAGGGAGGGGGGTGTCGGGGAGGGGGGTGTCGGGGTGGGGGGTGTCGGGGTGGGGGGGTGTCGGGGAGGGTGTGGTGGGGAGGGGGCGTGGTGGGCCTTCTCCCTGGTGCATTGTAACCAATATTTAATCCCTCAACCAGCATCAGTCAGACAGGTGAGGTGGCCATTGTCATGTTGCTGTGTGTGGGAGCTGCGCACAAAGTACCGCATTTCCGCCAGTACAAGGGTGACTACATTTCCAAAAGCCTTTCACTGGCTGCCTATCATGTTGAGACGTCCCCATGGTTGCGAAAGGCGCTGGAGAATTGCAAGTCTTTCTTCATTATTTTATATAACGGATGTCCCAGTCTGTACTTCAATGGCCCCCCCTCCAGTGAAGACTCCCATGACCGAATAGCCCTCTGTTCAACTGTCCGCCTTCCCCCTTTCAGTGAGAAATCCTGGTTCCCAGGCGTTAGATCCTCACCTCCCTCACTCCCTCCTGATGGGAACTCTCACTATTTACTTGCGGCTAGCTCCTCAGCTTTCTCCTCCTTTCTCCTTTACGGCCACTCTCACTCACCCCGTTGCTGCTGCTGTCTCCGACTCTGCAGGACCGCCGGTCCCCATCCCTGCCTCCCTCTCTATCCCCTCCCTCCCTCCCTGCTTGAGCCCCAGTCCCCCCAAACCCCACCACCCTCCCTCTCTCCTAAACTCCTCGCTTAACCCTCTCTTCACGCCCTCCACTCCATTCCTCAGATTCCCTCACTCCTCCGGTCTTTCCTCTCCCGCCTGTTCCCAGCGTTCCGCAGCCCACATTCCGGGAAGATCCACGCCACCCCATGCCAGGGAGGCTCGTGGGTAATGCCCCCCCCCTCCCCACCCCCACGCTCCCGGGTTCAGGCACCGCGCCAGACGCCCGTGATCAGGCGGGGGGTCCTTCCCCAGCCCCGGTTATCGGTTGGAAGGCAGTACGCACCCAGTTGGTCGCTCGGAATATGGTCAAATCCAGTGGATCTCCCTGCAGCGTGGTCTCGGAGGAGGCGAGGGTCAGGGAATGACAGGTTGCCATGGCAGCCAGCACCTCATCCTCGTTGAAGACTTGCATCTTCAGATCGTCATTACTGTAAATGAAGCTGAGAATTCGGAAACAAACAGATACGTTAAACTGAAGTAGGGACTGTTTACAGGGGACCTGTCCACCAGGGGACTCTGTTTATAGGGAGATGTCCATCAGTGGACTCTCTCTACAGGGGACCTGTCCAGCTATAGACCCTCTTTATAGGGAACGTGTCCATCAGTGGACTCTCTCTACAGGGGACCTGTCCAGCTATAGACCCTCTTTATAGGGAACGTGTCCATCAGTGGACTCTCTCTACAGGGGACCTGTCCAGCAGTAGACTCTGTCTATAGGGTACAGGTCCATCAGTAGACTCTGTTTATAGGAAGATGTCCAGCAGTGGGCTCTCTCTACAGGGGGCATGTCCAGCTATAGACCCTCTTTATAGGGAACGTGTCCATCAGTGGACTTTCCCTATAGGGGACATGTCCAGCAGCAGACTCTCTCTGTAGGGGACATGTCCAGCAATAGGCTCTGTCTATAGGGGACATGTCCAGCAGCAGACTCTGTCTACAGGGGACATGTCCAGCAATAGACTCTGTCTACAGGGGACATGTCCAGCAATAGACTCTGTCTATAGGGGACATGTCCAGCAGCAGACTCTGTCTACAGGGGACATGTCCAGCAATAGACTCTGTCTATAGGGGACATGTCCAGCAGCAGACTCTGTCTATAGGGGACATGTCCAGCAGCAGACTCTGTCTATAGGGGACATGTCCAGCAACAGACTCTGTCTATAGGGGACATGTCCAGCAGCAGACTCTGTCTATAGGGGACATGTCCAGCAGCAGACTCTGTCTATAGGGGACATGTCCAGCAGCAGACTCTGTCTATAGGGGACATGTCCAGCAGCAGACTCTCTCTGTAGGGGACATGTCCAACAGTAGACTCTGTCTATAGGGGACATGTCCAGCAATAGACTCTGTCTATAGGGGATGGGTCCAGCAGTAGACTCTGTTTATAGGGGACATGTCCAGCAGCAGACTCTGTCTATAGGGGATGGGTCCAGCAGTAGACTCTGTTTATAGGGGACATGTCCAGCAGCAGACTCTGTCTATAGGGGACATGTCCAGCAGCAGACTCTGTCTATAGGGGACATGTCCAGCAATAGACTCTGTCTATAGGGGATGGGTCCAGCAGTAGACTCTGTTTATAGGGACATGTTGATTGGGGAACAGGTGGATATTAACAACATAAGAAATACGAGCAGGAGTAGGCCATTTGGCCCTCAAGCCTGCTACCCCATTCAATCAGATACATTGATTCCACTTTCCCGCCCTATTCCCCTATCCCTCATTTCCAAAACAACTGTCAGTCTTAATCTTGATTGGATGTAACAGTTGAATAAATCTATTCTCACTGCCTCCCGCCCCCTAGTGTTCTCCAACCAAACTGATTCAACTTATAGAATCATTATGGCACAATAGGAGGCCATTCAGCCCATTGTGTCCATGCCAGCCCTCTGTAGAGCAATCCAGTCAGGCCCATTCCCCAGCTCCATCTCTGTAGCCCTGTGAGTTTACTTCCCTCACGTGCCCATCCAATTTCCTCGTGAAATCCTAGATCATCCCTGCTTCCGCCACCCTGATTTTCTGAGCTCAGAATCTTCCTCTCGATTGTCTTTATCCCAGCCTTCCTGACCAGGGCTATTCCTCCTTCCTTCCCAGTTACCTCCCCTTTCTAAAAGTCAAGGATCCTGGAATATTTAGTTCTCAACCTTGGTCACTTTGCAACCCTGGTCACTTTGCAACCTTGATCACTTTGCAACCTTGTTTCCGCAATTCCCCTCAGATCACACCAATTAATTTCTTCTTTTTCTTTAACCATGTGCCAATCTGAATCTTGCTTTTCATGGTTTTAGCTTTCGAGCAGAGCTGTTCATAATCCTGCCATTCACACTCACTCTGGGCCAATGTTTTTGTTTCTTTACTACAACCAAAACCCTTTGCCTTTTGTCCCATGACATCTTTACCATTTAGTCTCTCTCGTCCTCTACCCTATCCCAGACCTTCCCTTTTGCTCCTCTTTCCCCTTCCCCCTTTCCACAGGATAAAACCCCGTCACGTCTACCTTCCTTTGGTTCTGGAGACGACATTTTGGACTCGAAACATTAACTCTGTTCCTCTGTCCACAGAGTCTGCCAGATCGGCTGAGTTTGTACAGCACTTTCAGTTTTTATTTCAGATTTCCAGGCATCTGCAGTATTTTGCTTTTATTTTAATTTTTAATCTGTGTTTTTAATTGGCTATCTCACTGTGAATGTTTGCATGTTCAGGTATAGTGTCTTTAGCTTTAACTTTCCCTAATTATCTCAGTCACTGACTTAGTCACCCATTAAATCCTTATTACTCTCTCCGTCCCCTCCTGACTCTCTCTGCTTGTCTTTACCCCCCATCACTTCTCCATTTGACATCCTTGACCATTCTCTGACTGCTTCTGAATTTACCCAGTCCTGAATCCTCCCAATGGCTCTGGGTCACCGGGATACCTGATCTGGCTCTAGACGGAGTGGGAGAGTCCACGGGCAGCCTCGCTGAGCTCAGGCGACTTTTGCAACATACTCACTTTTTATTCTTAGCTCGAACCACTCCATATAAATCCATTCCGTTTTCCGTCAAGGTGCCAGTCTTTAACGGGACAAAGAAACAGAAATTGCTTTGAGCATCGGCAGATTTTGTAACCCACCCGCACACGGGTGCTCTGTTAAAAACTACTGAATGCCTTAAAGGCTAACATTCCACCAGGATCGGGGTGATCCCGATTATTGCCAGCACTTCTGGACAGGCACCTAAACAGCCTGCCCAAGCCTACCAGCGTCCAAACTCAAATGTACAAATCAAGGACCAATGATGTCATTGGAAATAAGGGTGAGATTGGGGCCAATGATGTCAATGGGGCTAATGATGTCACTGGGTCCAATGATGTAATTGGGTCCCATGATGTCACTGGGTCCCATGAGGTCACTAGGTCCCATGAGGTCACTGGATCCCATGAGGTCACTGGGTCCCATGATATCACTGAGTCCCATGAGGTCACTGGGTCCCATGATGTCACTGGGTCCCATGAGGTCACTGGGTCGCATGAGGTCACTGGGTCCCATGATGTCACTGGGTCCCATGAGGTCACTGGGTCCCATGAGGTCACTGGGTCACATGAGGTCACTGGGTCCCATGATGTCACTGGGTCCCATGAGGTTGCTGGGTCCCATGAGGTCACTGAGTCACATGAGGTCACTGGGTCCCATGATGTCACTGGGTCTCAAGAGGTCACTGGGTCACATGAGGTTACTGGGTCCCATGATGTCACTGGGTCCCATGATGTCGCTGGGTCCCATGAGGTCACTGGGTCCCATGATGTCGCTGGGTCCCATGAGGTCACTGGGTCCTAAGATGTCGCTGGGTCCCATGATGTCACTGGGTCCCATGAGGTTGCTGGGTCCCATGAGGTCACTGAGTCACATGATGTTGCTGGGTCCCATAAGGTCACAGAGTCCCATGAGGTCACAGAGTCCCATGAGGTCGCTCGGTCCTGTGAGGTCACTGGGTTCCATGACATCACTGGGTCCCATGAGGTCACGGGATTCCATGAGGTCACTGGCTCCAGTGTTGTCACTGGGACATGACTGCAATTTTAACTCCAGTATGTCGCATTCCCACTGTGTGAAGACTGGTCAGAAAGACCCATTCAGGGAAAGTTTATACATCCTTTTGTGGGGCCAGCAATACTCACACCCCCCACACATCCCCCCACCACCCAAAACTACCACTGGAAAATGTTGTGGAACCGCTCGCCTGGCTCAGTGGGGCAGCACTGTCCCCGCTGAGTCAGTAGGTCGTAGGTTTGAGTTCCTCTTCAGAGCTGTTAGCACATAATCTAGGCCGGCAATCCCACTGCAGCACTGAGGGAGCACTGCACTGTCAGAGGGTCAGTACTGAGGGAGCACTGCACTGTCAGAGGGTCAGTACTGAGGGAGTGCCGCACTGTCAGAGGGTCAGTACTGAGGGAGTGCCGCACTGTCGGAGGGTCAGTACTAAGGGAGTGCCGCACTGTCGGAGGGTCAGTACTGAGGGAGTGCCGCACTGTGGGAGGGTCAGTACTGAGGGAGCGCTGCACTGTCAGAGGGTCAGTACTGAGGGAGCGCCGCACTGTCGGAGGGTCAGTACTGAGGGAGTGCCGCACTGTGGGAGGGTCAGTACTGAGGGAGCGCTGCACTGTCAGAGGGTCAGTACTGAGGGAGCGCCGCACTGTCGGAGGGTCAGTACTGAGGGAGCGCCGCACTGTCAGAGGGTCAGTACTGAGGGAGTGCCGCACTGTCAGAGGGTCAGTACTGAGGGAGTGCCACACTGTCGGAGGGTCAGTGCTGAGGGAGTGCCGCACTGTCAGAGGGTCAGTGCTGAGGGAGTGCCGCACTGTCGGAGTGTCAGTACTGAGGGAGTGCCGCACTGTTGGCGAGTCAGTACTGAGGGAGTGCCGCACTGTCAGAGGGTCAGTACTGAGGGAGCGCTGCACTGTCAGAGGGTCAGTACTGAGGGAGCGCCGCACTGTCGGAGGGTCAGTACTGAGGGAGCGCCGCACTGTCGTAGGGTCAGTACTGAGGAAGCGCCGCACTGTCGGAGGGTCAGTACTGAGGGAGTGCCGCACCGTTGGAGGGACAGTTCTGAGGGAGCGCCGCACTGTCAGAGGGTCAGTACTGAGGGAGTGCCGCACTGTCGGAGGTGCCGTCTTTCGGGCCAATAGAAAGTACCTCATTGTCACCTTCACCAGGAGGAGGGTGGCAGGCAGAGGTACTGACGCACACCGAGATAATCTAAAACAATTAAGACCCACCTTGTCAAAGCAGACCAGGTCCAGCTGGCCACACAGGTTGATACGGTGTGGGCTGATGCAGTAGATCCCTTGCCTTTTTAACCTCCGCTGGGCGTAAACAACACCGACTGTCACCGCAGCAGGCAGTGCCGGTGGCACGACGATGGTGATGACATCAAAGGCTTTGAGAAGGATCTCTGGGATTGGCTCCTGTAGGTGGCATCACACACGGAACAAGGGCTTGAGTCACAAGGGCCGCATGTTTTGAAACTCTGTCCTCTCGGTCCCCCCCACCACCCCGCCTCGTTCCTCCAATAGCCAGCCACTCACCCCTCGAATGGAGCTGATGATGATAGTGTAAACAAAACCCAGGAGAGCCACCAGAACCAGGCAGATAACAAAGCGTCGGGCATCACGGAATAGCTTGAAATCAACCGGCTTGGGGAAGAGAATGGAGCGGACCAGCTGGCCTTTAGTCGTGAGGAAACCTGTCGAGGAGGAGGAAAGAGAGAGAGAGAGAGAGAGAGAGAGTGAAAACGACAGGGGCCTGAGCAGGTTTACAAGAATGTTTGCCAGGGTTAGAAAAGTGTAGCTATGAGACGAGATTGGATAGGTTGGGGTTATTCTCCTTAGAACAAAGAAGGCTGAGAGGTGACTTGATTGAGGCATACAAAATTATGAGGGGAATAGATAGAATGCACAGGATAAAATTGTTTCCCTTGATGGAGAATTCTAGACCCAGGGGATATAGATTCAAGATAAGTGGCAGAAGGTGTAGGGGGGGACATGAGGAAGAACGTTTTTTACGCAGAGGGTAGTGGGTGTCTGGAATTGGCTGCCCAAGTTGGTGGTAGAGGCAGAAACTTTAAACTCTTTTAAAAAGGTACCTGGATCTGCACCTAAAGTGCTGTAAGCTGCAGGGCTATGGGCCGGGTGCAGGGAGGTGGGGTTAGAAAGGGCACCTGGGTGTCCTCGGGCTGGCAGGGACAAGCTGGGACGAATGGCCTCCTTCTGTGCTGTAACTTTCCTATGGTTCTATGGTTAGGGAGAGCGAGAGTGAGGGAGAGACACCTGGCGTAGCTCCCCAGTAAGGAAGCCTGAGCAGGCCGGCAGCGTCTGAACAGGTTTAACAACTCAGCTCAAAGACATTTTGCCAGAAGTTTGGCTTTTATTCCAGGTTTGAAGAGTCTGCTGAGAAAGGATATTTTGAATATCGGTGAAAAGAGAGACGTGTTGCTGAAGCTCTCCTGCGGTATAAATTGTGGTCAGCATTTGAAATTTGGTACTCTTGCGTTTGTCCTGATGAGTGCAAGATGAAAAGCTTCGACAACATGTGTCTCCTTTCAGAAAGATTCACGTTCTCTACCGCCAAGAGACTAAAAGGACACCTTGTCTTTTCTTAATCGTTCACGGGATGTGGGGGTCGCTGGCTAGGCCAGCGTTTATTGCCCATCCCTAATTGCCCTTGTTCACAGGGCCTTTAAGAGTCAACCCCATGGCAGTGGGTCTGGAGTCAAGTGTAGGGCCAGACCGGGTGAGGAGGGCAGATTTCCTTCCCTGAAGGAGCATTCGTGAACCAGATGGGGGTTTTTATGACAATCGGCAATGGTTTCGTGGTCATCCCCAGACTCTTGGTTCCAGGGGCAGAATTTTACATCCCACGGGCGGGTATGTGCCCCACCCGATCGGGTATAAAACAGCGCCTGATATTTCAGTCGGCGGGTGCCTTCAGTGTGCACTCCCCCCTGCACTCACTCTCCAGAACCACACCCAGGCGGTTGCTCTCGACATCCGAGACCAGCCACTGAACTGTCAGGAAGATATTCGACTACCGCGTGCGTCACAGGCCAGCCCAATCTCCGGCCCCAACACCTGCCTTCAGCCGTCATTTCACCTCGATTAGGGCACCCGCTGACTTTCAATACTCGAGGGATTACAAGCCTAGCCCGTCTTTGGAAATTTAACCCCTTTGAGCCCCGCGCTCATTCCCAGTTCCTGGGCGACCTGGGGTTTTATTGCTTGTTCTCAATGCGAGGCGGGGTGGGAGCGAGCCCCTTACCTGTGCGAATCACAACTGCCTTCACATAGTTCTCGTAGGGCCGGACTTGGATGATCAGTGTTCCACAGAACAGCACATGTCGCTTGTAGTCCTGCAGCCTAAAGATGGGGTCATTGTAGTTCCCAGCTTCACAGATATCAGGCAGCGGGGTCTTAGTCACAGGCACACTCTCTCCTACACAAGGATCCAGAGAAACACAAAATACAGTGCGTCCCCAATACAAGGGAGCGCGGTAACATTTTGATTATTTTACTCGACGAGAAGGTCAGAGGCGCGAGTTCAAATCTCACCCTGACAGCTGGAGGGCAACGTAAATGTAATTAATTAAATAAATCAGGAATAAAAATCTGGTCTCAGTAACGGTGACCCTGAAACTGCTGCCCAAGGAGCCCTGGTGAGTTTCTACAAGATGCACTACAGGGATTCACCAATTCCTTAGGCAGCACCTTCCAAACCCACGGCCTCTACCATCTAGAAGGACAAGGGCAGCAGACACATGGGGAACACCATCACCTGGAAGTTCCCCTCCAAGTCACTCACCATCCTGACTTGGAAATATATCGGCCGTTCCTTCGCTGTCGCCGGGTCAAAATCCTGGAACTCCCTCCCTAACAGTGCTGTGGGTGTACCTACACCACATGGACTGCAGTGGTTCAAGAAGGCAGCTCACCACCACCTTCTCAAGGGGCAATTAGGGATGGGCAATAAATGCTGGCTTAGCCCAGCGAAGCCCACATCCCGGGAACGAACAAACAAAAAACTTGCGGATTGTTGTAAAAATCCACTTGGTTTTTGAGGGAAGGGAATCTGCCGATCTGGCCTACATGTGACTCCACGCCCACAATGATGCAGCTGACCCCAAACTGTCTTTGAAACGTAGCAAGCTGCTCTATAGCCGTGGGAAATGGTTGGCCTCGCATACATACACACGACAACTTGCATTTATATCGCACCTTTAGTGCAGTAAAATGCCCCACAGTGATTCGCAGGAGTGTTATCGGACAGAATTTGACATTGAGTCACATTAAGTGATATTAGGGCAGGTGGTCAAAGAGGCGGGTGTTAAGAAGCGCCTTAAAGGGGGAGAGCAGGAGAGGCTTAAGGAGGGAATTCCAGAGTCTGAGGCCCAGGCGGCTGAAGGCACAGCCGCCAGTGGTGGGGCGACGGCAATCAGCCGGATTTGGAGGAGGGCAGAGATCCTGGAGCGTTGAGGAGCTGGGGGAGGTTACAGAGACAGGGAGGGGAGCGGGGCCATGGACAGATTTGCGAACGCGGATGGGAATTTTTCAAAATAGAGAAAGTTGGTTGTGAAGCAAAAAGGTTTGCAGGGAGAGGAGTGGGAGCAGCTGAGACAGTGAGCGTGGGCCAGCATTGGGCAAGAAGGGCCAAATGGCCTCCTGCTGCGCTGTAAGCATTCTGCTTGGCTAAACCCAGGAGCCTACATAGATCAGCGAGCACGGGGTGGGTGGTGACGGGTGAATGGTGAGACATCAGGCATGGGAGTGGAGTGGGGGTGGGTGGGGAGGGGAGGTTGGTGGGGGGGTTGGCAGCAGAGTTTGGGAGGGGCAGAGGATTTCGGGTGAGCTTTTGTTGCACTCGCTCACAAAAAAAATAAGTAGAAGAAAATAACTGTTCACCAGACTTGTTCCCCAGATGGTGGGAACTGTACAACGAAGAGAAAGATGTAAGCGCGTTGGAAGCAGTTCGGACTAATACCGGGAATGGGCGGGTTGTCTTATGGGGAAAGGTCGGACAGGTTAGGCTTGTATCCACTGGAGTTTAGAAGGGTGAGAGGCGACCTGATTGAAACATATAAGATCCTGAGGGGTCTTGACAGGGTGGATGTGGAGAGGGTGCTTCCTCTTGTGGGAGAATCTAGAACGAGGGGGTCACTGTTTAAAAATAAGGGGTCGGTCATTTGAATTGGAGACGAGGAGAAAGTTTTTTTCTCCGAGGGTTGAGCATCTTTGGAACTCTCTTCCTGAAAATGTGGTGGAAGCAGAGTCTTTGGGTATTTTTAAGACAGAGCTAGATAGATTCTTGATTAACAAGGGGCTGAAAGGTCATCAGGGGTAGGCAGGAAGGTGGGGTTGAGGTTACAATAAGTTCAGCCATGATCTTATTGAATGGCGGAGCAGGTTCGATGGGCCGAGTGTCCTACTCCTGATTCGTATGTTTGTATGTATGGAAACTGGGCCTGGATTCTCTAGAGGCTCAAAGGGTGAGGGGTGATTGCATTGAAACCTACAGGATGCTTAAAGGGATAGACAGGGTAGGTGCAGGTAAGATGTTTCCCCTGCTTGGGGAGTCTAGAACCGGCGGGGGGGACAATTTCAAAATAAGGGGAAAAACCACTTAGGACCGAGATGAGGAGATTTTTTTTTTTTTTAACTCAGAGGGTTGAGCATCTTTGGAATTCTCTACCCCAGAAACTTGGTCATTGAGTATGTTTAAAGCAGAGATTGACAGATTTCTAAATACCAATAACGTAAAGGGATATGGGGACAGGGTGGGGGGAAATGGCATTGAAGTGGATGATTAGCCATGACTGTACTGAATGGCAGAACAGGCTCGATGGGCTGAATGGTCTACTCTGTCTCCTATGTCCTTCTGTTTACAGAGGGCGGGGGATGGGAGTCCGGGCAGGAGAGTGTCGGAATAGTCAAGGGCCGGCCGGTGGTGGCAAAGGGATGGATGAGGGTTTGAGCAGAAGATGACAAAGAAACATCTTTCTCTGGTTACCAGCCCCTGACTCTCTGCCAATAGGCGAGTGTTGCTACAGCTGTACAGGGTCTAAGTGAGACCACATCTGTACAGTTTTGGTCTCCTTACTTGATTGCATGAGAAGCAGTTCGGAGAAGGTGCACTCGAACGATATCTGGGAGGAAGGGTTATCTTCTGAGGGAAGGTTGGACAGTCTGGGCCTGTATCCATTGGAGTTTAGGGGAATGAAAGGGAATCTTATTGAAACATATAAGATCCTGAGGCAGCTCGACAGGGTAGAGGCTGAGAGGATGTTTCCCCTTGTGGGAGAGTCTAGAACCAGGGGGCACAGTTTAAAAATAAAGACAGAGATGAGGAGAATCCTTTTCTCTCAGAAGGTTGTTAGTCGGTGGAACTCTGTTCCCCAGAGAGTGGAAGAGGCTGGACCATTGGATTTACTCAAGGCTGAGCTAGGCGGGTTTTTGATCGACAAGGGGGTCAGGGTTTTTCAGGGGGGGGGGGCAGGAAAGCGGAATTAAGGCCTGAATCCGATTGGCCGCGATCGTGTTGAATGGCGGGACCAGGTTCGAGGGGCCGATTGGTCCATTCCTGCTCCCTAACTCTGGCCATCCTGTGCTGACCTGTCAGCATGCTCTCGTTCACAACCACCGCTCCATTCATCAGCACCACGTCGCAGGGCAGAATCATCTCCTGTTGAGGGATAATGATCACATCACCAGGCACCAGCTCCGACGAGCTGACGATCTGGGAGGCTGAGGGCGGAAACAAACCGGGGGGGTTAAAGGCGCAACCCGCTTTGTGGCATTTCCACCCCCCCACCCCCCCACCTCCCCCATCGCCCCCACCAACCACCCACAGCCCCTTGCGCCACCTCAGGGCGTCTCTCAGCCCTCCACGGACAACCGAATCGCGCTTGAAGAGCCGCCCGACGTCACAGGGCAGACAGACAATTTCGCGCACAGCAAGATCCCACACACACACACAAAAAAGACAGCAACGGGACCGGTTAATCCCGTTTTGATCATTGTGCAGGGGTAAATATTGGCCCCAGTGCACCGGGGAGAACCACCAAGCCCCCCCAACTCAACCCCCACCTTGCTCTCCTTAAACAGCTCATCCGAAAGATTCATTCTCTCTCCACCCGATCGAGGCTCAGCCGATCGAATGTTCTCCCCACCCCCGGGCGTGTATCCAATCCTCTCCAGCAGAACGTTCAGACATTCCTCCTCACTCCCAATCTCCACCTTTTGAAGTTCTGCATGATTCCACACTGTAAATTTATTCCCCTTCAGGTATCTATCCAATTCCCCTGTTGAAAGTTCCTATTGAATCTGCTTCCCCCGCCCTTTCAGGCAGCGCCTTCCAGATCACAACAACTCGCTGTGTAAAAAAAACCTTCTCCTCATCTCCCCCTCTGGTCCTTTTCCCGATTCTCTTCAATCTGTGTCCCCCTGGTTACGACCCTCCTGCTACTGGAAACAGTTTCTCCTCATTGACTCTATCCAAACCCCCTCGTGATTTTGAATGCCTCGATTCAATCTCCCCCTTAACCTTCTCTGCTCTGAGGAGAACAATCCCGGCTTATGTTCCTCACCCGAGGGATGGTTCCATCGTGTCAATTTTAGGCAGAAGTCTGGGGACTGAATCCAGTATAGCCGTATCCACTGCCCCATCTAGATCCAAAAGGCCACTGTCACAGCCTCTCAGTGTGAATTCATGTGCACCCCACCCCCCCCACCACGATCTCTGCACCCTCAGCTCTCTGCCAAGGTCCCGTGGATCGAATCTGTGATCTTTACATTCTGACCCTGCGAAAACCCTCCCCCCACACCTCCCGGCACTCCCCACACTCTCCAGAGTTGTGAGTTTCCCTGCGACACTGCCCTGCACTTACCGCTTCCCTTCCTGAGAACAGTCACCCGGATGGAGTTGTGTGACTGCACCATTTCATGCAGCATCGTGTATTGCTGAAAAACAGAGGGGACACCCATCAGACCCGCGTCCTGTCACCGTGTGGGGGAATCACAGACACCGACCCGCGTCCCGTCACCATGTGGGGGAATCACAGACACAGACCCGCGTCCCGTCACCATGTGGGGGAATCACAGACACAGACCCGCGTCCCGTCACCGTGTGGGGGAATCACAGACACAGACCCGTGTCCCGTCACCGTGTGGGGGAATCACAGACACAGACCCGCGTCCCGTCACCGTGTGGGGGAATCACACAGACCCACGTCCCGTCACCGTGTGGGGGAATCACAGACACAGACCCGCGTCCCGTCACCGTGTGGGGGAAATCACAGACACAGACCCGCGTCCCGTCACCGTGTGGGGGAATCACAGGTGTGGAACTGTCAGCTCGTATTCCCGAGACTGGCCCCTTGAACAGGGCAGGCAGTCGGATTCCAGTTATCGATTAAAACGTTAATGAAGGTGAACACTGTGACACAGGCCCCCCTCTCCTGTCCGGCTCTTACCTTGCGAGCCGTGTACAAAGACAAGGCAATGGAACAGATGCTCATCACGATGATGGCGACTGCGTACGGGTAATAGGCCTCCACAAACCACAGGATAACGCTGAACGCCTGAAACGCGTAGAACGGATTCAAAATCTGCGGACAGAGGGCGGGTGGGTGTTAATGACCTCATGGTGCTATCCCAAAGAAGGGTGGGGGGAGTCGGCATTGGAAGGGTTGGCAGGAGCTTCTCTCTCGTATCCCAGGGCCAATGCTTACCCCTCAACAAGGACATGGTGGCATAATGGTAATATCACTGGTAATGTCCAGGCGCCAAGCTAATGCTCTGGGGACAGGGGTTCAAATCCCACCCCGGCAGCTGGTGGAATTTAAATTCAATTAATAAATCTGGAATTGAAAGCTAGTCTCAGTAATGGTGACCGTGAAACTATCATCGGCTGTTGTAAAAACCCATCTGGTTCACTAATGTCCCTTTAGGGAAGGAAATCTGTTGTCCTTACCCGGTCTGGCCCGACATGTGACTCCAGACCCACAGCAATGGGGTTGACTCTTAACTGCCCCTCTGAAATGGTCTCACAAGCCACTCAGTTCAAGGGTAATTAGGGACGGGCAACAAACGCTGGCCTTGCCAGTGATGCCCACACCCCACTCATCACCTTTCTCCTTGTGGGATCCTGCTGTGCGTACATTAGCTGCCACAATTGCTACACTGTACTTCTGGAGTACATCATTGGCTGTAAAACTCTCCGGCCAAGGGTGTGGAAAGGGCGCCATAGAAATGCAAGTCACTCCTCCAATCGGAGGGCAGATGAGTGAATCTGACGCCCTTTAAGCAGGACAAGTTTGTGCCCTCTCACCCGGTGACGTAGAATTTGGGGTACACATCCAAGATGTGGGGGCACCCACATGCCTCCCCAGAGTGGAACACAGGGAATATTTCCTTCACCACCAGGATGGAAGGCCTGGCTAAGAGAGAGCTGATTAATCTCCCTCACCCAACAACAGCTCCCCTCACTGCCCCCACCCCCAACACTGCCTTCGACTCCCCACATTCCAAGCACAACTGCCCTGGGGGCCACGGGGTGCACTGTCTCTTGGGGAGGGAGGGAGCTCAGGGGGGCTGGACAGAATGACAAATGGAAAGCACAGACACGATTCAGACTGACACTGAAGGAGTGCGGTGGGGTTGAGAGTCGGTGTGTGTGGGACCCATACCCCAGTGAGAGTCAGTGTGTGTGGGACCCGTACCCCAGTGAGAGTCAGTGTGTGTGGGACCCGTACCCCAGTGAGAGTCAGTGTGTGTGGAACCCGTACCCCAGTGAGAGTCAGTGTGTGTGGGACCCGTACCCCAGTGAGAGTCAGTGTGTGTGGGACCCGTACCCCAGTGAGAGTCAGTGTGTGTGGGACCCGTACCCCAGTGAGAGTCAGTGTGTGTGGGACCCGTAACCCAGTGAGAGTCAGTGTGTGTGGAACCCGTACCCCAGTGAGAGTCAGTGTGTGTGAGACCTAGAGCCCAACAGTAGTCAGAAGCCTCGGTGAGAAAGACAGGGAGATAAAACAAATTACTCGGTATTCACCCACCTCTTTCCCCAGGAGTTTCCAGTATGGAGGGACCTGGACTGCTATGACATTTGGTCCATAAATCAGCTTCCTAAGAGAAACGATTGAGAAAATTGCTTGAGAAAAGTGTCAGCAGCAAACAGACCGGCTAAAATCATGAGGATTCTGTGCTTTGTTGCCAACCTATTTTGAGATTCCTGGTAAACCAATCCATCGAGATATTTCTTATGGAGATCTGAGCAGGAGACGTTCTGTTCCAAACCCCTGCGAGGGAACAGGAACCCAGAATGAGTGAGGCGCAGGGAGACAGGGACTGAGGACAGAAAAAATTGGGAAAGCAGAGGCAGAAAACAGAAACCAAAACCTAATGCGGATGTATCTGATCGGTGAAGGGGTGGAGGGCAGAGGGGAGAGAATGCAAGATTCTATCCCCTCCTGGCACTTCCAGAGTGTGAATTCAGTTAACAATAATCTGGAATATTCCTTGAAAATAAAAGAGACAAGCTGTCAAACTTTTTTGTCTTGCACTCATCAGGAAAGATGCAAGAATGCCAAATTTCAAAGGGAACAACAATTCATACCGCATGAGAAAAGGGTGCTGATTGGGTTGGCAAGTTGACTCTGATTGGTTCAGGCATTGCCATGGAGAATGTAACAAGGAACTATCACCCACACTCTTGCTTTATTCAAAAAAGGTGCAATGCCTGGGCATGTTACTTTTGTCTGTAGAGGACAGGCTCCTGCGTGTGAGTATATGTAGCTTCTAGCACGTATAAGTAAGATACATCTTAGATTGGTTGCTAGTGTAATTCTTCACACATTCGGGATTGCTCAGCAAGTGCTGTCAATCACAGGATCACATCGAACGTCTGATCTGCTCACATCGAACATTCTATAAATTATTTTGTTGCTTTTAGCCTGGCCCATGATGAGTAAATCTTCCTACCTCAGCAGGATGAAGGATCGTTTGTTGGGGTCCCAGATGTACCGGATACTGTGGTGCTGTAAATAGCGGATCTGGGACAGAAGAGGTGCAATTGTGAGCAGGATTCCCAGTCTCTCTCGGTCATTTTGCCTCCTCCCATCAGCACCTCCCACCCCCCACAAGCCCCTTTGGCATGCCCCACTCTGATAGGCAGAATATAAGTGGGGTCATTCAAAGGGGACTGAACCGTGTGAGCGTTGGTCCAGTCGCTTGAGTGTGAAACATACCCTTTGTGAATCAGCCAACCAACCACACGGAGGACTCTATTTTTTTAATTTTGTTAGGTTCTGGAGTTTAACTGTGTGTCCGCTCACTGGTTAAGGCTCATTCACAATTCGCAAAGGTTGAAAGATCTCACATTTCTCTAGCGCCTTTTAGGACCTCCGGGCGTCCCAAAGTGCTTCACGGCCAATGGGGAACTTTCTGTAGTGTAGTCACTGTTGGAATGCAGGAAACATGGCAGCCAATTTGCACACAGTAAGATCCCACTAACAGCGCCATGGTAACGACCCAGATCATCTGTTTTAAGTGAGTGGGTGCAATGGCTGTAAACGTATCCATTTCCATTATGTTGGTTGAGGAATAAATATTGGCCACAACATCGTGGAAAACTCCCCTGCTCTTCTTAAATAGTTTAACAGGGTCTTCCATCTCCACCTGAGGGGGCAGAGAGACCCTTGGTTTAATTGACTGATTTGAAAGATAGTATCTCCAACAATGCAGCACTCCCTCAGTATTGACTCTCCGACAGTGCGGCACTCCCTCAGTATTGACTCTCCAACAGTGCAGCACTCCCTCAGTACTGACCCCCTGACAGTGCAGCATTCCCTCAGTACTGTCCCTCTGACAGTGCGGCACAGCCTCAGTACTGACCCCCTGACAGTGCAGCATTCCCTCAGTACTGTCCCTCTGACAGTGCGGCACTCCCTCAGTACTGACCCTCTGACAGTGCAGCACTCTCTCAGTGTGACCCTACGACAGTGCAGCACACCCTCAGTACTGACCCTCCGACAGTGCAGCACTCCTCAGTACTGACCCTCCGACAGTGCGGCACTCCCTCAGTACTGACCCTCCGACAGTGCAGCACTCCCTCAGTACTGACCCTCCGACAGTGCAGCACTCCCTCAGCACTGATCCTCTGACAGTGCGGCACTCCCTCAGTACTGACCCTCCGACAGTGCAGCACTCCCTCAGTACTGACCCTCCGACAGTGCAGCACTCCCTCAGTACCGACCCTCCGACAGTGCAGCACTCCCTCAGTACTGACCCTCCGACAGTGCAGCACTCCCTCAGTACTGACCCTCCGACAGTGCAGCACTCCCTCAGCACTGATCCTCTGACAGTGCGGCACTCCCTCAGTACTGACCCTCTGACAGTGCAGCACTCCCTCAGTACTGACCCTCCGACAGTGCAGCACTCCCTCAGTACTGACCCTCCGACCGTGCAGCACTCCCTCAGTACTGACCCTCTGACAGTGCAGCACTCCCTCAGTACTGACCCTCTGACAGTGCAGCACTCCCTCAGTACTGACCCTCCGACAGTGCAGCACTCCCTCAGTACTGACCCTCTGACAGTGCAGCACTCCCTCAGTACTGACCCTCCGACAGTGCGGCACTCCCTCAGTACTGACCCTCTGACAGTGCGGCACACCCTCAGTACTGACCCTCTGACAGTGCAGCACTCCCTCAGTACTGACCCTCCGACAGTGCGGCACTCCCTCAGTACTGACCCTCCGACAGTGCGGCGCTCCCTCAGTACTGACCCTCTGACAGTGCGGCACACCCTCAGTACTGACCCTCTGACAGTGCAGCACTCCCTCAGTACTGACCCTCCGACAGTGCGGCACTCCCTCAGTACTGACCCTCTGACAGTGCGGCACTCCCTCAGTACTGACCCTCTGACAGTGCGGCACTCCCTCAGTACTGACCCTCCGACAGTGCGGCACTCCCTCAGTACTAACCGTCCAACCGTGCAGCACTATATATATATATATTTAAGGCTGGGATAGGCAGGTTTTTGATGTCTCAGGGAGCGAAGGAACTTGGGGAGCGGGTAGGAAAATGGAGTTGAAGCCGTAGATCAGCTGTGATAGTATTGAACGGTGGAGCGGATGTGATGGGCTGAATGGTCTTATTAAGCTCCTATTTCTTATGTGATTGTTATATTTACAGAAGGACCCTTGGTGTCATGTTTAGTTTGAGAATGCTTCTGTGAAGCACCCTGGGACGTTTCACTATGTTAAAAGCGCTATAGAAATGTAAGTTGTTGTTGTAGGAGGAGCACAGACGGGGAACCGTTCCATCACTTGACTGAATCACCTGAATCCCGGTAAAGGAGATGTTTTTCCTGAGCAGTGAGAACTCATCCACATCCTCGATTGTTTCCCTGTCCCTCTGGTCGGTCTGAGGGCTGTACTTCAGGTACATGAACTTCACCTTGTGTCTGTGCCATTCTTGGAACTCATCCTGTACACAAAGAGAGATAGCGGGAGGGAGAGAGAGAGGAGAGAGTGAGGAAGGAGAGAGAGGGAGAGGGGCAGGGAGAGACAAAGAGATAGAGAGAAGGGGAGAGAGAGAGAGTGGGAGAGGAGAGAGGGAGAGAGAGAGAGGTGGAGAGAGGGAGAGGGGGAGAGAGAGAGACAGAGAGAGAGAGGTAGAGAAAGGGAGAGAGAGAAGGGGGGGAGAGAGAGAGAAGGAGAGGGAGGGTGAGAGATAGAGAGAGGGGCAGAGAGAGAGAGCAAGATGGAGAGAGAGAGCGTGGGGGAGGAGAGAGAGGGAGACAGAGAGATGGAGAGAGAGAGAGGGGGAGGGAGAGGTAGAGAGAGAGAGACAGAGAGAGAGGGAGACAGAGAGAGAGAAGGAAGAGAGAGAAAGGGAGTGGTAGAAAGAGGGAGAGTAAAATTGAGAGGGGGACAAAGACAACAAGATGGAGAAAGAGATTGGGGGAGGAGAAAGATGGAGAGAGAGGGAAAGAGGGGAGAGAGGGGAGAGAGAGAGAGGGAGAGAGAGAGAGGGAGAGAGGGGGAGAGATGGAGAGAGAGGGAGAGAGAGAGAGAGAGATAGAAGGGAGAGAGAGAGAGTAAAATTGAGAGAGGGGACAAAGACAACAAGGCACAAAAGTTGAAATTTTACAGCACAGAAACAGGCCTTTGCGTTCTTCCCCTTAATATCTTGACAACTTTGATCAAACCAACCCTTAGCCATCTAAACTCATGCAAAAGAGCCTGAATTCTCAACTAGCACTCTGCTGGGGAGTTCAGCAAATTCAGTGTCGAGGAGAAGAGCTACTGGCTTTAATTAGGTTTAATTTAAAGTAACATTCGTACCACACGAGTGCCAGGCAATGACCATCTCCAACAAGAGAGAATCTAACCATCTCCCCTTGACGTTCACTGGCATTACCATCACTGAATCCCCCACTATCAACATCCTGGGAGTTACCATTGACCAGAAACTGAACTGGACCAGCCATATAAATACTGTGGCTACAAGAGCAGGTCAGAGGCTGGGAATCCTGCAGTGAGTAACTCACCTCCTGACTCCCCAAAGCCTGTCCACCATCTACAAGGCACAAGTCAGGAGTGTGATGGAATACTCTCCACTTGCCTGGATGAGTGCAGCTCCCATAACACTCAAGAAGCTCGACACCATCCAGGACAAAGCAGCCCCGCTTGATTGGCCCCACATCCACAAACATTCACTCCCTCCACCAATGACACACAGTAGCAGCAGTGTGCACCATCATTCACCAAGGCTCCTTAGACAGTTCCTTCCAAACCCACGATCGCTACCATCTAGAAGGACAAGGCCAGCAGATAGATGGGAACATCACCACCTGGAAGTTCCCCTCCAAGTCACTCACCATCCTGAGTTGGAAATATATCGGCCGTTCCTTCACTGTCACTGGGTCAAAATCCTGGAACTCCCTCCCTAACAGCACCATGGGTGTACCTACACCACACGGACTGCAGCGGCTCAAGAAGGCAGCTCACCCCCACCTTCTCAAGGGGCAATTAGAGATAGGCAATAAATGCTGGGCCCGGCCAGCGACACCCACATCCCTGTGAATGAGTAATATTATAGAAATTCCCGAGCTTTGTGAGGAGCCCTCAGAGGTGGGAAAGTCAGGGTGATCCGTACCGTGGTTTTCATCAGGACATACTCAGCGTCCTGGAGGTGGCAGGGTTGGCAAGAACACTTCATGTGCCACTCTGGTCTCCAGTAGAACGCCATGATGAACAAGCCACACGACAGGATGGTGACAAGCGTTGAGAGCAAGGCTCTCCACCAGCTCCAACAGTATCCATAAATCACCTGGAAAAAGCAGACAAACAAAAGGCAACCAGGAGCAGAATTTCAGGTAATGTGTGTAACACATATCCCCGTCTACACTGTCCCCATCAAACACTCCCAGGACAGGTACAGCACGGGGTTAGATACAGAGTAAATCTCCCTCTACACTGTACCCATCAAACACTCCCAGGACAGGTACAGCACGGGGTTAGATACAGACTAAAGCTCCCTCTACACCATCCCCATCAAACACTCCCAGGACAGGTACAGCACGGGGTTAGATACAGAGTAAAGCTTCCTCTACACTGTCCCCATCAAACACTCCCAGGACAGGTACAGCACGGGGTTAGATACAGAGTAAAGCTCCCTCTACACTGTACCCATCAAACACTCCCAGGACAGGTACAGCAGGGGTTAGATACAGAGTAAATCTCCCTCTACACTGTCCCCATCAAACACTCCCAGGACAGGTACAGCACGGGGTTAGATACAGACTAAAGATCCCTCTACACTGTCCCCATCAAACACTCCCAGGGCAGGTACAGCACGGGGTTAGATACAGAGTAAATCTCCCTCTACACAGTCCCCATCAAACACTCCCAGGATAGGTACAGCACGGGGTTAGATACAGAGTAAAGTTCCCTCTACACTGTCCCCATCAAACACTCCCAGGACAGGTACAGCACGGGGTTAGATACAGAGTAAAGCTCCCTCTACACAGTCCCCATCAAACACTCCCAGGATAGGTACAGCACGGGGTTAGATAGTGAGTAAAGTTCCCTCTACACTGTCCCCATCAAACACTCCCAGGACAGGTACAGCACGGGCTTAGATACAGAGTAAAGCTCCCTCTACACTGTCCCCATCAAACACTCCCAGGACAGGTACAGCACGGGGTTAGATACAGAGTAAATCTCCCTCTACACTGTCCCCATCAAACACTCCCAGGACAGGTACAGCACGGGGTTAGATACAGAGTAAATCTCCCTCTACACAGTGCCCATCAAACACTCCCAGGACAGGTACAGCACGGGGTTAGATACAGAGTAAAGCTCCCTCTACACTGTCCCCATCAAACACTCCCAGGACAGGTACAGCACGGGGTTAGATACAGAGTAAACTCCCTCTACACTGTCCCCATCAAACACTCCCAGGACAGGTACAGCACGGGGTTAGATACAGAGTAAAGCTCCCTCTACACAGTCCCCATCAAACACTCCCAGGACAGGTACAGCACGGGGTTAGATACAGAGTAAATCTCCCTCTACACAGTCCCCATCAAACACTCCCAGGACAGGTACAGCACGGGGTTAGATACAGAGTAAATCTCCTCTACACAGTCCCCATCAAACACTCCCAGGACAGGTACAGCACGGGGTTAGATACAGAGTAAATCTCCCTCTACACTATCCCCATCAAACACTCCCAGGACAGGTACAGCACGGGGTTAGATACAGAGTAAATCTCCCTCTACACTGTCCCCATCAAACACTCCCAGGACAGGTACAGCACGGGGTTAGATACAGAGTAAAGCTCCCTCTACATGACCAGCCTGAGTGCTGTTCCTATGTAGGTGCCGTGACAGGCGAAACCACTCGGTGCCCTCTCAGGCCGGGAAGGGAGTCTGAGGCTACACTCTCCTAAACCCTTCCCCATTTTCCTCTTAGTGTTACTGATCCAGGTGCAAAACCAGGATCGCACTCCACTCCCCATCCGGAGAGAGCAAGGTTAAAAACGACCCCAGTTACCGCCCCCTCCTCAAACCCCGGCCCCTCCCCACCCCGCCCGGGCTGTGCGGCTCTTGTTACCATCTCGTTGCCTTCGCCAACATTCACCACCCGATAGTGGACTGGGGCCTGAGAGGCTGCGTCTCCTGATCCTGAGCGCCTCGGCTCTCGAGACTCGCCGTCAATCGCGAGCAGTCGGGTGATGCTCTGCTGCTCCGTGCCGGAGACCTCCTCCACGGCGCTCGGAGTTCCTGGGCGTCCCGCGGACTGCGCTGCCAGGCTCTGGTCATCCCTGGCATTGCCGGGTGTGCTGCCCCGGCCGGCGCTTCGCCGATCGGTCTCCTGGCCGGCATCGGTCCTCTTGCTCTTGGGCATAGTTGGAGCCTCACCTCACTCCCATCATCACCGCCTCCCGAGTCACCTCATTATCTTCAAAAATAAAAATGGTTAAAAGGCTGCAGAAACACAGGAGCCATCCTCAACACAACTTACTGACGGCTGGAGGTTTGCACACCCCAGGGCTTTCTCCGTTTTGGGTTTTCTGGTCTCTGCAGGGATCACACAGCTTGGCACATCCCTGATTTGGGCAAGGAGGAGTCCCTGCATCTACAAGAGGCACGGCATTTACTGCCCAGCTCACCAAGGCTCCTCCGACAGCACCTTCCAAACCCACCACCGCTACCATCTAGAAGGACAAGGGCAGCAGACACATGGGGAACACCACCGCCTGGAAGTTCCCCTCCGAGCCACTCACCATCCTGACTTGGAAATATATCGGCCGTTCCTTCACTGTGGCTGGGTCAAATTCCTGGAACTCCCTCCCTAACAGCACGGCGGGTGTACCTACACCACACGGACTGCAGCAGCTCAAGAAGGCGGCTCACCACCACCTTCTCAAGGGGCAATTAGGGATGGGCAATAAATGCTGGGCCCAGCCAATGACCCCCACATCCTGTGGAAGAATAAAAAACACAGCTCGGGTCCCCACACCTGAGGTATACATACAAGTTCAGCCGACACAGGCTATTCGGCCCATCTGCTTCATGCTGGTGTTTCTGCACCTTCTATTCCTTTCTCCCTCGTGTGTTTATCCAGCTTCCCTTTAAATCTATTGATTACTCTTCACCTCAACCACTGCCCGTGATATTAGACATGAAGAACCTGCATTTATATGGTGTTTTTAACATCCCGGGCACTGCACAGAGTTTGGCATCCTGGCCAGTGGTACAGGTATCTGGGGGGGGCAGCACCAGATTGGGTCAGCCTCCTCTGTACCCCACCCTGCCATGGTCACATATCCCATAATGTTCACACCACCGGGGCCCACATGCTAAGAGTGCCACTCCAGCTTGGTACCAGATGTCACCCCAGTGCGAGTCGACATCCAGTGAGGGTCCACACCAAGTGTAGGTCGATGCCCAGTGTGGGTCTGCACCCAGTGCCGGTCAGCACCCAGTGTGAGTTGACACCCAGTGTGAGTTGACACCCAGTGCGAGTCGACACCCAGTGTGAGTCAACACCCAGTGTGAGTCAACACCCAGTGCGGGTCCACACTATCAAGAGAGAGGAAAAAGAAAGCGCTTGCATTTTGATAGCACCTTCCACAACAGCTGGATGTTTCGAAGTGTTTAACAGCCAATGACGCACTGTTGGAAAATGTAAGGAATGCGACAGCCAATTTGCACACAGCAAGCTCTCACTAACAGCAATGCGATACTGACCTATTTGTCTCTAGGCAATGTTGGTTCAGGGATAAATATTGGTCTCGAAACACCAGGGAGAACATCCCCTGCTCTTCTTCAGAATAGTGAAGCTGGGGTATTTTACACTCCTCTGAGAGGGCAGACATCTTTTTTGACATCTCATCCAAAAGATGGCCCTTATGACAGTGCGGCACTCCCTCAGTACTGACCCTCCGACAGTGCGGCACTCCCTCAGTACTGACCCTCCGACAGTGCAGCTCTGCCTCAGTACTGACCCTCCGACAGTGCGGCGCTCCCTCAGTACTGACCCTCTGACAGTGCAGCACTCCCTCAGTACTGACCCTCTGACAGTGCGGCACTCCCTCAGTACTGACCCTCCCACAGTGCGGCACTCCCTCAGTACTGACTCTCTGACAGTGCGGCACCCCCTCAGTACTGACCCTCTGACAGTGCGGCGCTCCCTCAGTACTGACCCTCCGACAGTGCGGCACTCCCTCAGTACTGACCCTCCGACAGTGCGGCGCTCCCTCAGTACTGACCCTCCGACAGTGCGGCACCCCCTCAGTACTGACCCTCCGACAGTGCAGCGCTCCCTCAGTACTGACCCTCCGACAGTGCGGCACTCCCTCAGTACTGACCCTCCGACAGTGCGGCGCTCCCTCAGTACTGACCCTCCGACAGTGCGGCACTCCCTCAGTACTGACTCTCTGACAGTGCGGCACCCCCTCAGTACTGACCCTCCGACAGTGCGGCACTCCCTCATTACTGACCCTCCGACAGTGCGGCACTCCCTCACTACTGACCCTCCGACAGTGCAGCACTCCTCAGTACTGACCCTCCGACAGTGCGGCACTCCCTCAGTACTGCACTGAGAGGGTCAGATCAGGTTTTTGTTCTCAAGCCTGTGAAGTGGTCTCTTGAACCCATGACCTTCTGAAGCAGTGGAGCCAGCACATCCCTCCCCCGAGCCATGGCTGCCAACCCTTAGTTGTGAGAAATGAGGGGATTAATCGATAGAGGGAGTTGTTTTCTTGTGTGTGAGTAGCAAGTGCAGCCTCCTACCACTCGGTATGTCTGCAGACTTTGACCTGGCTGAAGTCCTGAAGCAGGAGTTGGAGACGAGCTCTCCAGTGGGCCATCGACTTGTTGTACTCGTCAGCACAGGGTCCACGCATCCAGCTGGTCACTGTCACATCTTTCCTTGTGGCTCCGAAGGCTGGTGACACTCTCTCGTAACTTAGTGGGGGGCGGGGGGGGTCTCTTCAGAAACATGGCAAATTCCACAGTAAGTATGGGATTAATAATGAAAATCTAATACAATAGTGAACAACTTTGGATCATAACCTCTGCCTCCATCTATGTTTTTTTGTTGTTGGCTTTCTCTATCCTTTAACTTTGCATTCAGATGGCTGCAATAGAGCCATTCACACCTCATCTTTGTTTCTTTACGAAGCCCATTACCACTCTCTTTGACTGCTGCATGGACTGTTTTGTTAGTTAATGTCCCCTACCCTCCACCCAATCACGGAGCTCCCCTATGGTCCTTTCTGCCCCTCTCCCTTTCCACCAGCTTAAAAACTCTTACATCCCTATCCTCCCTCTGTCCTAATGAAAGGTCATCACCCTGAAACATTGACTCAGTTTCTCTCTCAGATCCCTTCATGCCTGCTGACTGCTTCCAGCATTTTTTGCTTTTATCCGTATTAATAATCGGAGCAGTGGGAGCAACAAATGCACATCACAGGTGATGGTGATAATGCAGCAGAACATTGTTTTAGACAGTGGTAAATGATGGCGCATGTAAAGCATTATCAGAAGTGACAGTGATGATCACAGAGGGAGGTGGTGGTATAGTGGGGGGAGGTGTTGGTATAGTGTTATTGTCAGTGGACTAGTATTCCAGAGACCCAGGGTAATGCTCTGGAGATCCGGGATTGAATTCAACCACGGCAGATGGTGGAATTTGAATTCCGTAGAAATCTGGAATTAGAAATCTGATGGTGACCATGAAATCATTGCTGATTGTTGTTAAAAAAAAAAGACCCCATCTGGGTCACTGATGCCCTTTAGGGAAGGAAATCTGCCATCCTTACCCGGTCTGCCCTACACGTGACTCCAGACCCCACAGCCACTCTCTGAGCAAGGGCAATTAGGGACAGGCAATAAATGCAGGCCAACACTCACATCCCATAGTTAAAAACAAAAACACATTAATATCAGTAATAATCAGAGGGGCACAAGCAAGAGTGATGGTTATAGAGGAACATTATGCTTGTAATAAAAAGTGCTAGAATGGCACATTGTAATTTCCCCCTTGCCAATAAATAACCTGTGCTGCTCCAATTCTGGCCTCTTGTTCATTCCCCGCCCCCCCCCCCACCGCCACCCCCGATTTTAATTGCTTCACCATTGGTGGCCGTGCCTCCAGCTGCCTGGGCCCCAATGTGTTGACACAATCCCAAGCCAGTTTGAAGCTGGACACTAACACTTTTCTTGATAATGGGCTTAATTACAGCAATCCATGTCTGCATTTGACCCGCTACCCCTGTGTCACAGCAGTCTCTCTTTACAAGTGCTCTAGGTACTTGATTAGATAATGCCCTTCATGGGCATTTTCTCACAATATCATTAACACTTAAGCTTTGGAACTCCCTCCCCAAACCTCTCTGCCTCTCTCCTCCTTTCTGAGGCTTGCCACCAAACCCTACCTCTTTAACCAAGCTTTTGGTGACCTGCCCTAATACCTCCTCATTTGAGTCAGTGGCAAATTTACATTCCTGGGAAGGGCTTTGGGATGTCAGATATCTCAGAGGGTTATGGGGCTAGAGGAGATTACAGAGATAGGGAGGGGGGAGGGGGTGGGTGGGTGCAGGTTGCGAGGTCAAAGATGGATTTGAAACCCGGGATGAGAATTTTAAATACAAGGCCTTGCTTAACAGGCTAATGTAGGTCATGGAGCGCAGCAGTGATGGGGGGAAACAAGACTTGGTGCGCGTTATGATAAGGGCAGTGGCACTTTGGAGGCTGGCGGCGGGTAGAATGTGTGGGGCCTGTCAGGAGTGTGTTGACATAATCACATCGAGAGGTAACAGAGGCACAGATAAGAACTTCAACAGCAGATGAGCTGATGCGAGGCAGGGTCAGGCAATATTACAGAGATAGAAACATAGAATATAGGGGCAGGGATAGATCATTGGGTTATCCGAGCCTGCTCTGCCATTCAATATGATCACGACTGATCCTTTATCTCAGCGCCACACTCCCACTCTCTCCCCAAACCCATTGACCCCTTTAGAGTCCAGAAATCTATTTCCTTCTGAAATATACTCAGTGACTTGCCCTCCACAGCCTCCTGTGGTAGAGAATTCCACAGGTTCACCACCCTCTGAGTGAAGACGTTTCTCCTCATCTCAGTCCTAAATGGTCTACCCTGTATCCTGAGTCTGTGACCCCTTGTTGTAGACACCCCCCAGCCAGAGGAAACATCAGCCCTGCACCCAGTCTGTCCATCCCTGTCAGAATTTTATACGTTTCAATGAGATCCTCTCTCATTCTTATAATTGTTTTTTTAAAAGAGGAAGTGCATTGAAGGTTTACCAGGTTCACACTGAATATGGGGGAATTAGATTCATTAAACACACATTGCCTAACTGTACTAAAATAACTTTAACTTGAACAAGTCTCTCCTTCTTGTATTCTGCTACAACCCCCTCACTTTGTTACATTATCTGGAGTTTCACTCCTGTTATATAGATTTGCTTTTCACCAACAAATTTTTTTTGAATTATGAGCCTGCCTTTGATTCAGTAACATTTCACACTGAGCAACTCAGATGGGTTTCCATTGCAGATCTAACTGTTTCACCTGCACTAGTTACCAACAGGTTAACAATCTCAAAGATCGGGATCAGTGCACTGTTTAACTAGACTTACTGAAGTGGTAAAACTAACCTTTGTTTTAAGGTCACCCCTTGCTGACTATCTCTCAGTGAACTTTAAACTCCCCTGCTGGTAGAGGTTAAAGGTTACAATTAGTACAAAGCCAAGAGGATCCATTGCAGCATGACGTTTGCAGTCTGCAGGACGGGTCCGATTAACCTTTTGCTTTCAACCAGAGGGTATCAGGTGCTCTTGGAAGACCCGCCCCCTCTCTCCAGGGATTTCAAAAGATGGCAGATGGGGAACTGGGTGAACTGGTGCAGTGCACCTTGTAATGTTTTTAACCCGTGTTATTGATAGCGGTGAGAACTAAATGACACAGGGCCAATGTGCTGGTACAGAAGGGCCTGGGGGTTTATGTGCACAGACCTTTGAATGTGGCAGGACATATTGAGAGAGTACTTAGCAAAGCATTTGTAACGTTGGGCTTCATAAATGGAGATATTGAGAACAAAGGCAAGGAAGTTACACTGAGCCTGTAAACAGCTCTGCTTAGACCACAACTAGAGTAACTGCGTCCAGTTCTGGTCTGGTCCTTCTGAGGGGATCTCATTGAAACATATTGCACTTCAGGTGGATTGAGAGGGTGCAGAGGAGGTTTACCAGGATGGTTTGAGGTGTGGGGGATTTTAGCTACGAGGTTAGGTTGGAGGAGCCGAGGTTGTTCTCCTTGGAGCTAAGGAGGCTGAGTGGGGACTTGACAGAGGTGGACAAGATTGGGACAGGTTTGGATAAGGTAGACAAAGAAAAGCTGTTCCCAGTAATACAAGGACTGGGAGACACACAGATTTAAGGTTTTAGCTAAGAGAGGCCGGGGGAAGACTGTCTTAATGCAAAGATTGGTAGTGACCTGGAACTCACTGCCTAGGAGGGTGGTGAATGCGGAGGGGGTCAACGATTTAAGAAAGAAATTGGATGGGCACTTGAAGGAACTCACAGGCAGGGCTACGGGCATAGAGACAGGGGATGGGACTGACTGCTTTACTCCACAGGGGGCTGGCACAGAGACCCCAGAAGCCCAATGGGCTCCCCCTGTGCCATAATGACTCTGATGCAGCAATGGGAAACAGAGGCCAAATGCAGCACGGGAGCAGAAAGTGAGCGGGGGGGTGCGAGGGAAAGGGATGGGGGCAATTATTTGCACTGGAGGAGGCATTGCGTTACTGGCACCGAGAGAGCCACTTTCTGTCAGTGGTCGACGTCACCTCGAAACGGAGCAGAAACAGAACAGAAATCACCCTTTGGAGGAGGCAAAGTTATTTAAAAAGGGATTAGAAACGGTTGTGCCTGTTCCACATTCAGAGAAGCAGTTTCACAACCCAACACCTCAACGTGGGCATGGTTGTATCGGGGTTACGTTACTGGGCCGGTAATGTAGCAGCTCAGAGTAGTGATCCAGAAACGGAATTTAAAGAGCCGGTATCGGTAACAATGATCGCGAAACTGGTAGGTTTTTTTGGGGAAGGAAATCCGCCACCTTCCCCTGTCTGGGCCTCCAGACCCACAGCGATGTGGTTGACCCTTAACTGCCCTCTGAACTGGCCGAGCCAGTCACTCAACTTGCCACCACTGGCTTTGCGGGGGCAATTATGCATGGGCAATAATTATAGGCAGTGCCCACGCCCCGTGGACGCATATGAGAAATTGGACGGTGATCAGAAGCAGGAACCCCTGCCCGATTTTCATCGCCAACGCCCCCCCACCCCCCCCCACCCCACCACACCCCCATACCCCCACCACCACCATCGCCTCTCCTGCAGTTCCTGGGTGCTGCGCCCTCCACTTGGCTGAAAGCAGAGATTCACGGTGTCTGGCCGTGGTTTGGCCCATTGAACCCCAGGCAGACCCGCCGGTGGAATCTCTCAAGTGGGTACGTGGCACTTTGTAACCAGGGCTGTTCCAACCCACACTCACCCGCATCGCAGATCAGGCCTCCTGCACCCTACAAGTGTGAGAGTGTGCAAGGGTGAGACTCCTTTAAAGCCAGTTGTCCCAATATCTGTAGTTTGGCATCACATTGGCTACAAGAGCAGGTCGGAGACTGGGAATTCTACAGCGAGTAACTCACCTCCTGACTCCCCAAAGCCTGCCCACCATCTACAAGGCACAAGTCAGGAGTGTGATGGAATACGCCCCACTTGCCTGGATGAGTGCAGCTCCCACAACACTCAAGAAGCTCGACACCATCCAGGACAAAGCAGCCCGCTCCATTGGCATCTTAAACATTCACTCCCTCCACAGTAGCAGCAGTGTGTGATACCTACAAGGTGCACTGCAGCAGCTCACCAAGGTTCCTCTAACAGCACCTTCCAAACACAAGATCTCTACCACCTAGGAGGACAAGGGCAGCAGACACATGGGAACACCAGCACCCGGAAGTTCCCCTCCAAGACACACACCATCCTGATGGTAAGAACTGATAGAGAAAGAGGCCAAACAATGAAAGAGGGTTTAAAAAAATGAAAGTTACCCCTGGAGACAGCTGTTCGTCCAATATCTTCTGTCCTGCTGCGTGACTGGCTGGTTCCCGCAGGCTTTTACAATTGTAAGGGTTCCTTCATTGGCCGAGGGACAGAGAGGAGAGCCTTGCCTACAGGGTCAGTGAAGTCACAATGTCCTATTGTCATTTGGGTCAGTAAGAATTGGAATCCTTGGCAACAGAATCGGTTGTGACCACAGCAATGGTTCAAGTTGCAGAGTTCTGTAAAGTTCACTGCATCCTCGTGCACCAGTGCGTAGCCCACACACGTCATTATAACACGGGCTTAGTCCAGCAGCATTCTGCACAGCAAATCCTCCCTTGGTTCATGAATCTCTCTGAAGGGCAGTGGTGTGGTTAGATTGTCGATCACCTTCTTGGACCACTGCAATCCATGTGGTGTAGGTACACCCACAGCGCTGTTAGGGCAGCAGTTCCAGGATTTTGACCCAGCGACAGTGAAGGAACGGCCGATATCTTTCCAAGTCAGGATGGTGAGTGGCTTAGAGGGGAACTTCCAGGTGGTGGTGGCCCCATCTGTCTGCTGCCCTTGTCCTTCTAGATGGTAGTGGCCGTGTGGTTAGAAGATGCTGTCAAAGTAGCCTTGGTGAGTTGCTGCAGTGCATCTTGTAGATGGTGCACACACTGCTACTACTGTGTGTTGGTGGTGAGGGGAGTGAATGTTTAAGATGATGCATGGGGTTCCAATGAAGTTGGCTGCTTTGCCCTGGATGGTGTCAAGTTTTCTGAGTATTGTTGGAGCTGCACTCATCCAGGCAAGTGGACAGTATTCCATCACACTCTTTGTTTGTGCCTTGTAAATGGCAGACACGCTTTGGGGAGTCAGGAGGTGAGTTACTCACCGTAGGATTCCCAGTCTCTGACCTGCTCTTGTAGCCAAGTTGATGCCAAACTACAGATATTGGGACAACTGCAGCAGGTTTTAAAGGAGCATTGTTAAAGGGGAGAGATAGTGGGGTTTAGAAAGAGGCTTCCAGAGATTGGGGCCCAGGCACATTAAAGGCATGGCCACCTATGGTGGAGCAATTAAAAGGGAAGTTGCTCAAGATGCCAGATTGATATCAGCCGTACAGACTGAGGAAGGCTGATGAAATGTCACAGGCCTGAAAACATTAACTCTTTTCCTCTCCCCACAGATGCTGCCAGACCTGCTGAGCATTGGAAGCTTTCTCTGGTATCATTTCATGCTGAGTAGTTCTCGGGTTCAATCTGCAGTTTGTGTTTCAGTCGCACAAGCTCACGCAGGGCACCAGCATTTTGCAAGCAAATATTTGTCAAGGGTCCCACGTCTTGTCCCTATGCGTTGGAACTGTGTTTGGGGAATCCTGCGATGAGTAACTTGCCTCCTGACCCCCCCCAAAACCTGTCCACCATCTACAAGGCACCAGTCAGGAGTGTGATGCAATACTCCCCACTTGCCTGGATGATGCAGCTCCCACAACACTCTAGAAGCTTGACACCATCCAGGACATGCCCCACTTGATTGTCGCCTCATTTGCAAACATTCACTCCCTCCACCACCGACGCGCAGTAGCAGCAGTGTGTGTACTATCTACAAGATGCACTGCAGGAATTCACCAAGTCTCCTTAGGCAGCGCCTTCTAACACACGACCTCTACCAATTAGAAGGACAAGGGCAGCAGGCACATGGGGAACACCACCACCTGCAAGTTCCCCTCTGAGTCACTTGCCATCCTGACTTGGAAATATATCGGCCGTTCCTTCACTGTCGCTGGGTCAAAATCCTGGAACTCCCTCCTTAACAGCACTGTGGGTATACCTACACCACAGGGACTGCAGCAGCTCAAGAAGGCGGCTCACCACCACCTTCTCAAGGGGCAGTTAGGGATGGGCAATAAATGCTGGCCCAGCCAGCGACACCCACATCCCATAAATGAATTTTTAAAAATCCAGATCAGAATCCAGGCAGGTTCCCCATGCTGCCAGTCTAAGCCTCTCAGTCAAATAGGCACTTGGATAGTGAGGGTGGCGGTCACCCATAGCCCAGAATACAGGAAATTAGATCAAAACCAGGTTGTGAAAGCTGAAGTGGTGAGGTCAACCGCAGCTCAATGGCCTTTTACATACCCGTTTGCTGTTCAATCTCCTTTTATGCACCCGCTCCACTCCCGGACTTAGCTAGTTCACCCGAAAACGATGAAATAGTGGATAAGCTCATTTGACATGGAAGTGAACTTTGCTTCAGCAAATACAACCTTCGAGGTCTCAAAGCAGAGATCGATAGATTTTCGTTAGGATAATAAGGCACATAGAACAAAGACTGGGAAAGCAAGATGGAGACCAGGGCCAGCAATGGGCGGGGGCTGAATTTTTTAAAAAATGTATTCATTGGATGTGGCCATTTGTCCTTGTTCAGTCATGGAGAACGTACCAAGGAACAATGAACCCGGCAAGAGTCTTCACAAGAAATGGGGAGGCAATGAGGGGTAGGGCACTGTGCCTGAGCTCAGTATAGCTCCATTCTCCCTCTATTTAACTTCTTCTTTGGGAGGCAGAGATTTGTTCTCCGCCCCCATGCCTGCCCACAATGACCTCACCAGAGTCCACTTCAGTCATTTTCAATGGTTCATTATTTATGTGGAGGAATCACTGAAGGTGGCAGGACAGGTTGAGGGAGCTATTAATAAAGCATACAGTATCCTGGGCTTTATTTGTAGGGGCGTTGAGTACAAGGAGGTTAGGTTGAACTTGTATAGTCATTAGTTTGGCCTCAGCTGGAGTACTGCGTCCAGTTCTGGGCGCCACACTTAAGGAAGGATGTGAAGGCATTAGAGAGAGTGCGGAAAAGATTCACGAGAACGGTTCCAGGAACTTCAGTTATAAAGATAGATTGGAGAAGGCTGTGAGGAGATTTGGTAGAGGTATTCAAAATGCTGAGTGGCCTCGACAAGAGTAGAAAGGGAGAAACTGCTCCCACTCGTGAAGGGGTCGAGAATGAGGGGGGCACCAATTTAACGTGGTTGGCAAAAGTAGCAAAAATGATAGGAGGGAAGACTTTTTCAAGCAGCGAGTGGTTACGGCTTGGAATGCACCACCTGAGAGTGGGGTGGAGGCAGGTTCAATCGAGGCATTCAAAAGGGAACTGTTATCTGAAAAGGAAGAATGCACAGAGTTACAGGGCGAAGGCAGGGGAAAGGCACTGGGTGAGCTGCTCATGCGGAGAGCCAGTGCAGACTCGATGGGCTGAACAGCCTCTTTCTGCACCGCAATTCTGAGGTTCCATCATGGCAGCAGACGCATTCCACGGATCCAACGTTTGATAGATCTGAAGTGGAGCTGGTCAGGCAAGCAGCAGGTTACAAATTCCAACCAGACACAGGTCGCGTCCATCAATAAAAACACGCATTTTGCAGTTCGTCTTATAACGCATCGCTGGCTGGGCCAGCATTTGTTGCCCATTCCTAATTGCCCCTTGAGAAGGTGGTGGTGAGCTGCCTTCTTGAACCGCTGCAGTCCATGTGGTGTAGGTACACCCACAGCGCTGTTAGGGAGGGAGTTCCAGGATTTTGTCCCAGCGACAGTGAAGGAACGGCTGATATATTTCCAAGTCAGGATGGTGAGTGACTTGGAGGGGAACTCGCAGGTGGTGGTGTTCCCCATGTATCTGCTGCCCTTGTCCTTCTAGATTGTAATGGTTGTGGGTTTGGAAGGTGCTGTCTAAGGAGTCTTGGTGAATTTCTGCAATGTATCTTGTAGATGGTACACACTGCTGCCACTGTGCGTCGACGGTGGAGGGAGTGAATGTTTGTGGATGTGGTGCTAATCAAGTGGGGCTGCTTTGTCCTGGATGGTGTCAAGCTTCTAGAGTGTTGTGGGAGCTCATCCAGGCAAGTGGGGACTATTCCATCACACTCCTGACTTGTGGCCTTTGTAGATGGTGGAGAGTCTTTGGGGAGTCAGGAGGTGAGTTACTGGTCACAGGATTCTGAGCCTCTGACCTGCTTTTGTAACCACAGTATTTATATGGCTCATCCAGTTCAGTTTCTGGTCACTGGTAACCCTCAGGTTGTTGATGGTGAGGGATTCAGTGATGGTAATGTCGTTAAACTTCAAGGGACTATGGTTAGATTCTCTCTGGTTGGAGGTGGTCATTGCCTGACACTTGTGCGAATGTTACTTGACAATTGTCAGCCCTTGTCCATGTTTTGCTGCACTTGGACATGGACTGCTTCAGTATCTGAGGAGCATACTCCTCAGATGGTGCTGAACATTGTGCAATCATCAGCGAACATCCCCATTTCTGACCTTATGATGGAAGGAATGTCATTGATGAAGCAGCTGAAGATGGTTGGGCCGAGGACACTACCCTGAGGAACTCCTGCAGTGATGTCCTGGAGCTGAAATGATTGACCTCCAACAACCACAACCATCTTCCTTTGTGCTGGGTATGACTCCAACCAGTGGAGAGGTTTCCCCCTGATTCCCATTGACTCCAGTTTTGCTGGGGCTCCTTGATGCCACACTCGGTCAAATGCTGCCTTGATGTCAAGGGCAGCCACTCTCACCTCACCTCGGGAGTTCAGCTCTTTTGTCCATGTTTGACCCAAGGCTGTAATGAGGTCAGGAGCTGAGTGGCCCTGGCGGAACCCAAACTGGGCGTCAGTGAGCAGGTTATTGCTAAGCAAGTGCGGCTTGATAGCACTGTTGATGACCCCTTCCATTACTTTACTGATGGTGGAGAGTAGACTGATGAGACGGTAATTGGCCGGGTTGGATTTGCCCTGCTTTTTGTGGACAGGACATACCTGGGCAATTTTCCATACAGACAGGTAGATGCCAGTGTTGTAGCTACACTGGAACAGCTTGGCTAGGGGTACGGCAAGTTCTGGAATACAAGTCTTCCGTACTATTGCCGGAATGTTGTCAAGGCCCATAGCCTTTGCAGTATCCAGTGCCTTCAGTTGTTTCTTGATGTCTTGATGGAGTGAATCGAATTGGCTGAAGACTGGCATCTGTGATGCTGGGGACCTTGGGAGGAGGCCAAGATGGATCATCCACTTGGCCCATCTATTAGCCTTATATAATACACTGATGTGCTGGGCTCCCCTGTCATTGAGGATGGGGATATTTGTGGAGCCTCCTCCTCCAATGAGTTGTTTAATTGTCCACCACCATTCACTACTGGATGTGGCAGGACCGCAGAGCTTAGATCTGGTTGTGAGACCGCTTGGCTCTATCCCTTGCTGCTTATGCTGTTTGGCATGCAAGGAGTCATGTGCTATAGCTTCACCAGGTTGACACCTCATTATTAGGTATGCCTGGTGCTGCTCCTGGCATGCCCTTCTGCACTCTTCATTGAACCAGGGTTGATCCCCTGGCTTGATGTTAATAGTAGAGTGGGGGATATGCTGGACTATGAGGTTGCAGATTGTGTTCGAGTACAATTCTGCTGCTGCTGATGGCCCACAGCACCTCATGGATGCCCAGTCTTGAGCTGCTAGATCTGTTCGAAATTTATCCCATTTAGCACAGTGGTAGCACCAAACATGGAGGGTATCCTCAATGTGAAGGAGGTACTTCGTCTCCATGACTGTGCGATGGTCACTCCTACCGACACCTGCTGCAGGCCCAGTCTAGCAGCTATGTCCTGTAGGACTTGGCCAGCTCGGTCAATAATGGTGCTACTGAGCCACTCCTGCTGATGGACATTGAAGTCCTGTACCACGCCCTTGCCACCCTCAGAGCTTCCTCCAAGTGGTGCTCAACATGGAGAGCACAGATTCATGAGCAGAGGGAGGGCAGTATATAGTAATCACAGGTTTCCATGCCCATGTTTGACCTGATGCCATGAGGCTTCATGGGGTCCGCAGTCACTGTTGAGGACTCTCAGGGCAACTCACTCTCGACTGTATACCACTGTGCCACCTCTGTTAGGTTTGTCCTGCTGGTGTTACAGGACATACCCAGGGATAGTGATGGTGGTGTCTGGGACATTATCTATGAGATATGGTTCTGCAAGGATGATTATGTCGGGCTGTTGCTTGACTAGTCTGTGAGACAGGTCTCCCAATTTTGGCACTAGCCCCCAGATATTGGTAAGGAGGACTTTGCAGGGTCAATAGGGCTGAGATGGCTGTTGTCATTCCTGGTGGTTAGGTCAATGCTAGGTGGTGCGGCCGGTTTTATTCATTTCTTTTTTGAGACTTTGTAGCGGTTTGATACAGCAGTTAAGAATCAATCACATTGCTGTGGACCTGGAGTCACATGTAGGCCAGAGGGCAATAGTGAAGCAGATGAAGTTTGTATTGAATTTAAATTCCACCATCTGCCCTGGCAGGATTCAAACCCAGGTCCTCAAGACTATTGTCCTGGGTCTCTGAACTACTAGCCCAGCAACAATATCACAATGCCATCGCCTCCCCCTATAAAAAGGGAATAGGTGCAAATTACAAGTCTCTGCATGTTCCAGGCAAGATGGTTTACAAGGCAGATCTCTCTGTTATGAACTACATGTCCGTGACTGCCTTGAGAAAACCCGACTTCTGTACCCTGCCAGAGATGTGCCCCAACAGCCGCTGCCCAAGATCAGAGATTGAGAAAGTGAATTTGACCCAGGTGAATTAGCAACTACAATCTCCAGTGTATGTCAAGGATCATGGGTTTGAGGCACTTAGCAGCCACGCTCCATCACTTCATGGCCAAATCGATTTTTTTTGATAGGGGTGAGAACTTTGCATTTACAGGTGCATCTGCTTGGTAAAAACAAAAACACAGCCTGTAAAAGGAAAACCTTCTAATGTATCGGTGGGTCCTCCATCTTGTAATACTTATAGCTTCTTGCTGGGTTGGCGTTGTGGGACTAAACACCCCAACAGTGCAGCGATACTGCCAACACAACCCATCGAGCTTCTGTCCAGTCTATAACCAGACAGCCCTCTGAAACTCGGTTTTCAAAAGAACAGGCTGGCCAACTCTCTCGCTTCACTGAAGTACCAACTGGACAGTGGGATCCCAAATTTTGATCTCCATTATCCAAATTGCATAGGGCAGGCAAATTGAAGAAAAAAAAAACACAACCTGATAAGAATCCAAACAGAAGCTATTCTTACTGCCCGCCACCTGAAATCCTTTCACAGAATTTCCTTCCCTAGCCGGTAGCCCAGAACAGGGACGTGACAACTCGCCGAAGTTGCCTTGTGTAGTGACCCACATTATGTTCCAGATGCGAATCCCGCTCAAGCTGCAAAGGGTAGGTATCCCTTGGGGGAGCTGCTGCAAGATGCTCAATGGGGGAAAGACTACTATCTACATACAGCGTTTCATCTTTAGTACGCTAATGGATTAGAAACTGCATAGAACCCTGAGCTGCATGCCTGACATGGGATGTATATTTTAAATCTCAAGAGTATTGCAACTCATAATGAGGCACCTCAGGGTGGAACAAATGTGGAGAAAAGTTGAATTCTATTGCACTTCCCGTAATATTCAATTTGAAATGCTTTGGAATGTGCTTTAAAATTTTTATTTTAATAGCATAGTTGTGGAAATAAAAAGAATCCCTCCCCATGGGAAAGGAGGGGAACCCAGGAACCCACTCAAGGTGCTAAGCACTGAAAGATTTTTTTTTATATATAAAGTGGCTCGTGATAAATGATAACAAAGGGTTATAAATTCCAGATCACGAGCTGAGTAGTGGGGGGGGGGGTGGGGAAGAGAGAGAGAGAGAGAGAGAGAGAGATGAGGAGGAGGAAGCTCCTGCACCCTTACTGAAGGTTATTAGGGCAGGCAATATCATTGCATCAGATCCAAATAAGGCCGAGATGACCACGATTACAAAAAAAGGGTGAGGATTTGAAATTAGGGGAAAAAGACAAGGCACTGGGACCACAGGGAGCAGCTCCAGAGCCAAGGGCAAGCGCTAGTGCAGGCATGCCAAACCTGCAAAAGGGAAGACACCGGAGGGAAATATAATGAACAACACTGACACACTGTGTACTGATGTTTTATTATTAGCTTCCACGGTACATGAGGTGTGTCCTTTGGCAGCTAGACAGCACAGTTGGCGAAAGATTCATCCAATCAGCTTTGAGTTGACATTATGGGCAAACCAATAATCGAGGTTGAAAGATCCCCACCCCCCCACCCCCCCCAAAAAAAGGAACAAATAAAAGAGGCAAAAGCAGGACTGCAGAAATAGTGACAGCAGAGCTCAGAAACTCAACAAATCAAAAGAAGTCAACAAAAGGATTACTCCATCTTCCGCTCCCCCTACCCTTGAGGCCCTTCTCCATTTATCCAGGTTATGACAGAAACACAAAAAGATCAGCATTTATAGAACACACCAGGAAGTGCAGGACGCGAGAACGCTCAGCCTCTGAAGCCATCAGCAGCAATGCAGGCGTTATATTCCGTAAACGCTCTCATCACTGTAAGCGATGTACAAAAAGAAATCCTCTTCATGATGCTCCTGAGAAACAAAATGGGGAAAGAGAAAGGAAGACTGGATTAGGCAGGCCTTCAGGTTCCCTGCACCTACTGTTCTTCATACCCACACTAAAGTTTCACACGAGTTTGCAAGCTGGGGAATTTTTGAAACATCCCATGTCTGAGAAGAGTGGGCCAGATGGAGAATTTGGGGGGAGGGTGGAAGATCTGCATTTATATAGCACCTTTCACAACCTCAGGCTGTCCGAAAGCTCTTGGGCCTTTGAATTTCAGTTGCTGCTGTAACCAGCAGTTTGCACACAAGCAAGTTCCCACTATCAGCATTCTGATGGTCAGATAATCCAGTTTTAGTGACACTAGCAGAGGGATAAATATTGGCTGGGTCACCGAAGAGAAGTCCCCTGCACTCAGATGGTGCTGTGGGGTCTGTATGAGATAAGCAGACAAGGCCTCAGTTTAACGTCTTATCTGAGAAAGGGCTCCTCTGATAGTGCAGCACTCCCTCGGTGCCTGATTTTATACTCAGCCCTCTGGACTTGAAGCTATGAGCTGGTGATCAGAGGCAAGTGTGCTACCCGCTGGGCCACAGACAACAATGAGCACAAGGCAGAGCAGCTCAAATACCTACACCCCCAACAGCCCTGTCGCTGGGACCTGGCTGTCACGTCTGATCACGATCCTGCGCGATACAAAACACTGCGATGAGGCGGCCACCTTACATCCGGAAAGCTGAGCTTAAAACAGTTTCGCAAAAACCTTCCATGGGGATTAGCTGGAAAGGATATCACAGCCTTTGGTGGACAGATTTTGTTCAGGGATTTACTAAAAAAACAAAGAACTCTTCAACACCCTTTACCTGCCTTTAGGTCAATCGGTGAACTCCCTAGTGTGGCACAGAGCAAGAAAGTCCCCAGGTTTAATCATGGTGTGCACTGTTGACTCAAACAAAGAGCTTTTAAATGTAAGCAGCAGTCCAGACAAGCCTGTAACCCAGCTTTCCATTACTGACCTGGTAGAGCTGCCCCATGGTTGCACTGGTTGGTGGAATGACATTGTTTACAAAAAAGAAGAGGGCATCCTCAGCTCTCAGGTGAATGCGCTTTCGAATCAGGAAGTAGAACTGTCCAACTGCAGAAAGACAGAAAACAAAAAGGAGTGAGCAGAAATGAAACAAAACACAGCGCTACGATGACACTGAACCAGTTCCTAAAAAGGCGCCAGCTTCCTCAATGGGCGACGCTACAATTACTGGATGTCAGACAAGGGCAGGACAACACTTCCAGCTTTGAACATCCTGCTGATTCTCAGTGTCTAGGCAGACACACAAAGGCTGCAAGGTGAAGAGCACGCTTGTGGAGTTGTACTGTCAGCATCTCAGCCAGTGATGGTTGCAAATTTAAAAATCTTGGGGTGCACCAAAAGGGAAAAACCCTCCCGTCTCCCTCACCATTCTCATTTCCTGTGAGAAAGCATCTGTTTCATCACTCCCTCCCAGCTGCTGAGCCTGGGACTGCGCAGCGCTCCTGAAATCAAGGCAGCTTAATGTATATTAATGACTTGGATGAGGGAAGTGAATGTACTATTGCTAAGTTTGAAGATGGCACAAAAAAAAATAGGTGGGAAGGCAAGTGGTGAGGATGACACAAGGAGCCTACAGAGGGATATAGACAGGTTAAATGAGTAGGCAAAAACATGGCAGCTGGAATATGTGGGAACATGAGGTTATGCACTTTGGCAGGAAGAATAGAGGAGCTGAATATTTTTTTTAAATGGAAAGACTGCAGAAAGCTGCAGCACAGAGGGATTTGGGAGTCCTTGTGCATGAATCCCAAATAGCTAACATTCAAGCTCAACAGGTAATAGGAAAGGCAAATGGAACGTTGGCCTTTATTTCAAAGGGAATGGAGTATAAAAATAGGGAAGTCTTGCTAAAACTACATAAGGCACTAGTTAGACTACACCTAAAATACTGCGAACAGTTTTGGTTCCCTTATCTAAAGGAAAGATATACTGGCATTGGAGGCAGTACAGAGAAGGTTCACTAGGTTCATCCCGGGTATGGAGGGATTCTGTTATGAGGAAAGGTTGAGTAGGTTGGTCCTGTATTCATTGGAATTTAGAAGGAAAGGTGGCCTTATTGAAACATATAAGACTCTTAGGGGGGAAAAAAGCAAAATACTGCAGATGCTGGAAATCAGAAACAAAAACAGAAAATGCTAGAAAAACTCAGCAGGTCTAACAGCATCTGTTGACAGAAAAAGAGCTAGCAGCATCTGTGGAGAGAAAACAGTTAACGTTTCAAGTCTGTATGACTTTTCTTTAGATTCTTAGGGGGCTTGACAGGGTAGATGCTGAGAGGTGGTTTCCCCTTGTGGGATAGTCTAGGACCAGAGGGTATAATCTCAGAGTAAAGGGGCGCCCATTTAAAACAGAGATGAGGAGGAATTTCTTCTCTCGGAGGGTAGTGAATCTGTGGAATTCTTTACGACAGAGGGTTGTCGGGGCTGGGTCGTTAAGTATATTCAAGGCTGAGATAGACAGATTTTTAATCAGTAAGGGAATCAAGGGGTATGGGGAAAAGGCAGGAAATGGAGTTGAGGATTATCAGATCAGCCATGATTTCATTGAATGGTGGAGCTGACTTGATGGACCAAATGGCCTACTTCTGCTCCTACACAGGTCTAGAGAGGAAAGGGTTATTTGTCTGGATGCTCAAAGGAGGCTGCTGACTGGTCTGCTGTGTTTTTCATTTTGCAGTTCCAACATTAACAGCCTCTGCTTTTCATGTCTTGCTTTTCCAGTGTTTCAGAAGCACATATTACACAATTATATCACATAATGCCAGAGAGTGGAACTAGGTGATTCACGGGCTAGGCAGAGACATTGAAATCGATCCAGGAACTTGATGCAGATTATGTCAAAAACAGATCCATAAAGTGATCCACCAATCGGCAAATGCTGCAGCCCTGAAATACTGAGGAAGGGGCCTTGCACCAACATATGCCACACACTGTGTCAAGACTGTCCAAGAAGATGGCAGAGGGGGTACAGCCCTGACGTGCACACAAATATACAACTCAGCAAAGAGGGCAGGACACAGATAGCCACAGCGCAGACTTGGCAGATGCAATCACTTTAAGTATATCATTCAATTAAAACACTAGTAGGTGCTTGTTGCAGCTCGAACTGGGGTTCAGTAAACTTCTTTTAGCAGAGAAAGAGGACAAACACACCTTTACCAACAAAACCTGCTGAACCTTCATCCCAGTGAGACTGCATATTTAAGGAGTAGTTACCTCCCTCGCTCCTGAGCTAGTTCAGGATACCTGTACTACACAAAGCAGCAAATTCCTGGCAGCCATTTTGGTTCAATCCAAGAGAACCCCATTTGTATGCTTAATGTTTTCCAGGCTCTGATTTCGAGGGAGGCAGCGACATGGTGGTAACGCAATGTCACTGGGCTAGTAATCCTGGGGCCCAGGGTTCAAATCCCTCTATGGCAGCTGGTGGAACTCAACTTCAAATTAATAAAAATCTGGAACTGAAAGCTAGTCTCAGTAATGGTGACCATGAAACTGTTATCAATCATCATAAAAACCAGGGTTCACTAATGTCCTACAGGGAGGGAAATCTGCCAATATTATCCGGTCTGTTCTACACGTGACTCATGACCCACTGTGATGTGGCTGCCCTCTGAAATGGGATAGGCAATAAACACTGGCCTTGACAGCGACACCCACATTCCATAAAAACATTTTTTGATGACTTCTCTTCCAGGGAATAAACTCGAGCAGCTCAAATTAAGAAAAAGATCCCACATTAATGCAGCCTCGCAGATAAACCGGTGGAGTTTAAACAGAGCCACTAAAATACAAAACGCTTCAAATAGGGTTGAGATTTAAACATTGCTCACTTTTGTGGCCTGATCAAAGATATGCAGGTGAGCGCAGCCACCATTGACACACCAGACCTGAACTCAACAACCCCTGAACATTCCTGGTACTAAATAGACAGTGTGCCTGTGGAGGGACAGGCAGAAAAACACAGGCAGCGACGGTTTACCTGTCAGGTCAGATGGCACGAGGTACTTCTTCTTGTCAAGGTCCCCTATCCTGGCCTTTGGAGCTTTCTCCACGATCACCTGTACATGCAAAAGAGAAGCATTAAAATAATCCCCACCTTTGAAGTTGTCTTTCCAGTTTACAAACCAAAGGCTGAGATACCTGAGGTACATAATGAACGCGAATCATTTGATCACAGAATTAGGGAAACATGCTGCCTGCTGCAAGGGCTGGTGGAGAGATGCGAACACGATGTTCGGTGAAGGGACTGGGCCCCATTTTCTCATTTTTTAAAAAACAGTTGATTCAAACCCCGCCAGGGAGACAGGAGTACAACTGGAGTATCCGCCTGGGTTGCACCTGGAGGACAGCATTTTCGAGCTGCATTACACCAGGGTGCCGTGCTGATGGTTCCAGGGCCTTGCAGCGATTGGAAATGATTAAGAACATCGGGTATGATTTCTATAAAGTACGTTGGCCCCCAATTACAAGCCTTGTAAACACTGCTAACATCTTTTTTGCTCAATTCTAGTTTTTGGCAGGGCTGACATTCAGTGGACCTGCACTCTTCTACATGCAAGATACTCCTGTTGGGCTGGACCAGTACTGCCCAGGCTATTCAGCTGTCCAGCACCTCTCCTAGTTGCAAGTTGCTAATTTAGACAGACACAGACGGTGAGTAAAGATGAGGGAAAGTAGCAATAGGGATACAATTAAGGGTTTTTCCTCCTAACTTCACAATCCAGGTTAAACTACCAAAATGTTCAAATCTTATCAAAGTGCTAAGTCTTAACCAGAAATCAGCGTGTCAGTAGTGTGAGTGATGGGCCAAATTGTGACACACTCCAACAATGACACCAGTTGTTACACCCTTTGTGAGCTTGGAAACTGTAAACCAAGCTGTGACCTAAGACACTGCATCCTGCCCGAGAGAACTTCTGCACCCAGGCCACAGTCATTAGAACAATACCTACCAGCCCCGTGAGTGCCTTCTGCAATTCTGACCTTTCACCATGGCTCAGCTTCCTCCAGCTTGCTGCAGACACTGCTGCCTCTTTCACCTCCTTTTTTTAGCTTCACCTCCTGCAGACACAGCTGTACAATGACCAACGTGAAGCAGAAAATAGAATGACTTCCTCGGAAGTTTGCAGAGCAGCCCATGGAAACTGAAACCACTGCCCAGGTTCTCAATTACAGGAATTACAGAAGCTAAAAGCAGAACCCATTAGAGAAAGTTGCAAACTCAAAAAAACCCTGCAGCTATATCCCCCCCTGGAGTATAACGGATCTACCGCCAAGTAAAGCTAACCTATTAAACCGGCAAACTCACTTTCAAGATTAAAAGCAAAAAACTGCGGATGCTGGAAATCCAAGACAAAAACACCTGGAAAAACTCAGCAGGTCTGACAGCATCTGTGGAGAGGAACATAGTTAACGTTGCGAGTCCATATGATTCAACAGAACTAAGGTTCTGTTCTGCTGAAGAGTCATATGGACTCGAAACGTTAACTGTGTTCCTCTCTGCAGATGCTGTCAGACCTGAGTTTTTCCAGGTGTTTTTGTTTTCACTTTCAAGATTGTTTCTCTTCTGAATGAGTTGTGTACCCTATCTTCAGGGTTTACTCTACAGCTACCAGTAAACCATTTACTAATTATTAAAACCCATGGATGGAACTAGAGCAAGGAGCAAGATGGTTTAAATGAGAAATCATCCGCCCGGAAACTGGGTTACACCAACATTCACCCCTGAAATCACATCGACATCGGGCCTTACACTCAACCCCTTGAAATCTACTCCCCCTGGTTATTAATCAAGTGATTAGCAGAAGGATTAGAGGGTTTATTTAATATTTATTCTTTCATGGGATATGGGTGTCGCTGGCAAGGCCAACTTTTGGTTGCCCATCCCTACTGCCCTTGAACTGAGTGGTTTGCTAGGCTATTTCAGAGGGGGAGTTAAGAGTCAACAGCACTGCCGTGGGTCTGGAGTCACATGTAGGCCAGACCAGACCTTCCCTTAAGGACATCCATGAACCAACAATCGATGATGATTGTAATGGTCACCATTACTAAGACTAGCCTTATTTATATTCCAGATTCATTAGTTGAATTTAAATTCCACCAGTTCCCATGGTGGGATTTAAACCCATGTCCCCAGGACATTAACTTGGGCCTCTGGATTACTAGCTCAGTGACGTTACCACTTTGTCGCCACCTCCCCAGGAGCAATTTACTTGAACCCAGATTTTGGTAGGCATCTGTCCGAAAGGGTGGTAGAGGCAGAGACCCACGTTGCAGTCCAAAACTATTTGGATCTGCACCTGAGTGCTGTAGCCTACAGAGCTCTGGACCAAGGAGCTGGAAAGTGGGATCAAGCTGGAAGGCCCTTACTGGCCAGCAGGTAGATAATGGGCCGAATGGCCTCCCATGTCGGAAATTGCTATGATTCTGTTTCTGCTGGTTGTGCGGAAGCAGCAGAGAATGTTGTACATGCAGCACAAGCCCAGCAACCATTTGAAGACAGAGCAACATTTCAGTAGCTCAGCCAGCTGTAATGACAGGTTTGGATTTGAAGTGTCCATCAGCACACTTTGCAATCAATTTCCTGTTTCACATCCAATAAAGAAAAACTTGAATTAGAGCTAAGTGACTTGCAAAGAGTAGCACAGCTGCCAACTGCACACGGCAAGATCCCACAAACAACAGGTTAACAGCCAGCTCGTCTGGACAGAACCCAGGGGAGAACTCACCTGCTCTTCAAATGGTACCACAGGATAGCTTACATTCACCCAAGGGGGCGAAGATGGGCTAGGTTTAACATCTCTGAGGTGCTGCACTGCACTGCAGCATCAACCTAGGAGAGTCAAGTGGACCCACAGTCGGAGTCGAAGGCACAACCAATCGAGCTTCCAATGAATTCCAGTGCACTTTTAGTTCCATTCTCCATGTGTCAATCCCCACCAAACACAGGAGCACAAATTGCCAAATTTAGTGCCCCATTTTTGGGCAGCTTTGCCTGCCGTTGGCTCTTCATTCACTAGAGTTGATTTTTACGCAAATTTAAAAACACATGGTAGGTATGGAGGTAGGGAGCTGGGGCAGAAAGAGGGGACGGGTCAGCCCTGGGATCTGACCACAGTCAAACTTGCTAAAGCATCACCATTTCACAACACAACATGAACCTCCTGTTATGCATTTAACATAACTGTAAGAACATGGTTCGAATAGCTTCTGTCTGTGCTGCAATGACTGTGTACAGACCAGGAGCCCTATTGGCTCTATGTGGGCAGACACACACACATACTGCAGTTGAAGAATTCTCCGCAATCATGCGCAATGTGTTTTAAGCCCTCCTATTACAAATTCATGTTACTCCCAGGCATCCTGTGCATTTCCTCTTACTGGCACGGATTTCTGTCACAGTGCTTCTGCTGCTAAAGCCACAGGAAATGGCGACACCGACAGCAGAGATCAGGACTACAGCAGGAGGACAGTTCCCAGAGGGCGCCAACTTTCCCCCTGCCAAGATCACAGACAGTGGGCAGGTTACAGCCTGTCCACTGGATTTATACTGTGCGGTTGCAGCATTAACAAGGCTGGCAGGCGAGGTCACCAGACATGGATTGATGGGCAACATTCAGAATTCAATGCCTAACCAGTTTACAGGGATTGTGTTGACGTTGCCAACATGACAAGATTTTAAAATCTGAGGAAGCTGCACCTGTCACTGGAACACACCTGACTGTGAAACTGTCTGCTCCAGTCTACATGGATTGCTGACAGACTGACAGGACAGTGGCAAGTGAGAGGACTCTCTTTAAAAACAGGAATATGCTGCAGCAACGCAGCGCGTTTTACTGATGTTAAAGCACTCACTGGAAAAGCACAGCAGGTTAGAATACATAAAACCACAATAAATGGGACTGGGCCATTTGGTCCCTTGAGCCTACTTCTGTCATTCGATAAGATCATAACTGATCTGATTATGGCCTCTTTATATTTCTACAGAGTCATTCATAACCTCCGAATGTCCTAAGCTTTAACATCCACTGAAATGCTTTTGAAGTGCAGCGGTCCTGGAACATAGAAACAAGACAGGCAGCTGATGCAGAGCAAGATTCCACAAACATCAATGCGATAATAACCAATTCTTCAGTGCTCACCGAGCTAAATATTGGCCAGAGTACCATTGAAGTTTACGACACAGAAAGAGGCCACTCTGCCCAACAAACGAGTCGCCCAGCCTAACCCCACTTTCGAGCATTTGGACCGTAGTCCTGCAGGCTATGGCATTTGAGGTGCACATCCAGGCACATTTTTAAAGAGTCAAGTGTTTCTGCCTCTACTACCCTTTCAGGCGGTGAGTTCCAGAGCCCAAAACCCATTGGATGAAAAAAACCAAAGGGAGTGCCTCTCCTCTTCCAACAGTGGCCGCAGGATCTTTTATGTCCACCTGAGGGGGGACAGACGTGACCTCAGTGCTGACAGCACCGCGCTGGCTCCCTCAGCGCCGACCGCGCAGCGCTCCCTCCCTCCGCGCCGGAGTCAGTTCAGGTTATATCTGCCCTCGAGACACGGATCCCTCTTGATTCCGAGTCGAGTGTGCTGCCCCATTTTAAAATTGGTTTTATCGAGAGCATCCACAGCCCGTTTATTTATTCAGTAAGATACCATCACACTAATTACGTTAGCTAGTTTATTCAGTTCTATAACCGGTAGCTCAGATTTTTGTCGCACTAATCGATTAATAATCTCCAAGGCTCACGACAAGTCCACAGCCGCTCATACCAAGCTGTGTGCTAGTTTGGCTAGTTAGCAGCAGGGAGATCAGCCTGTGCGTTAGTTATCCTGGTTAGAAGCTAATTACAGGAGACTGTACATTAATTAGCTAGTTACAGTTGTCTGCATGCTAGGCTCCTTAACAGCTGGTTACAACAAGCTGTATGTTAGCTAAGCTGCTGAGTAGTCGGTTACATCAATCCATCTATTAGTCAGGCTGGTTAGCGGAGGGTTACACCAATCTATTAGTCAGGCTGGTTAGCGGAGGGTTACACCAATATATTGGTTAGGCTGGTTAGCAGTGGGTTACACCAATCTGTCTATTGGTTAGGCTGGTTAGCAGTGGGTTACACCAATCTGTCTATTGGTTAGGCTGGTTAGCAGTGGGTTACACCAATCTGTCTATTAGTTAGGCTGGCTAGCAGTGGGTTACACCAATCTATTGGTTAGGCTGGTTAGTGGTGGGTTACACCAATCTGTCTATTAGTTAGGCTGGTTAGTAGTGGGTTACACCAATTATTAGTTACATATTAGTTACACCAATCTGTCTATTAGTTAGGCTGGTTAGCAGCCGGTTTCACAGCTCGTTAGGCTACTTAACAACTGGTGATATCAACCTGTTAGGTTGTGTATATCAACCCTTTGGTTAGTTAGGCTGGTTACGTTAGTTAACTTGTTTAGCAGCTGGTTACAGAAGTCTGCGCATTAGTTAAGTTGGTTACCCAGTCCCTGGTTACGCTAATTGTTTGACAGGTGAGGGGGTAGAGAGAGTGAGTCAGGTTGTTAAGCTAGTTAGACTAGTTAAGGGGGGGGGGTGGGGGGGGGGGGGGGAGAGAAAGAGAGTCGGCACTAACCGGGACCCGGTCCGGGTATTTCTTGCGGATCTTCTCGCCCTCGGAGCGCCTCTTCTCGAACAGGTGCTCCTCCTTGTACTGGAACTTCATCCCCGCTTCTCTCCCTCACTCGACGCTCGGTGTCCGCCTCGGGCCTTCGCGTTCCGGCCGCGATCCGGGGCCTCGCTCGCGTTCCCGACTCGATTCCTTTCTCCCTCCCGCGGGGTTTTTGGAGCCTCTCTCCCGATCTCTCTCAGCTCTCCGGAGGGTGGTGGGGTGGGTGGGTGGGTGAGGGGGGGGGGTTTATTCGCCTCTTTAATCCTCCCTCTCTCTCTCTCTCTCTCCCTCTGACTGACTGACTGACTGACTGACCTCCACCTCCTCCCGCCGCCGCCTCCCGCGGATTGACACAGCCCCTCCCCCACCCTAACCTATTCACACAAACCGGCGCCGCCTCACCACCCCCGCCTACCCACCACCACCACCACCACCAAAACAAAATAGTCCCTTCACACTATCGGCCCGGGAGCGCCTCTTTTCGCCTCAGAAACCCCGCCCGGCCGCCTCGCTGGGGGACGGACGGGCTCCCCGTCCTCCTTTTCTGCTGTTGCCGACTTTGGCTGACCGCTTTCGATTCCACCCCGCGCGTGCGCACAGCGGCTCCCGGCGGAGGGAGACATGAGCCCCGCCGGCGGGCGGTGCTGCGGTTCGTCGTCACAATAGGGTCACGAGACGACGCCGTCGGCCACGCCCCTCCTCCCGCACCGCCGCGCCCCCTCCCGCAGGTCACCTGACACCAGCAGCAGCCCCTTGAGTCTCTTTGGGACACCAGCACCCACTGTCTATGCATTAACCCAGCACCCACTGCTAATGCATTAACCCAGCACCCACTGCTAATGCATTAACCCAGCACCCACTGCCAATGCATTAACCCAGCACCCACTGCCAATGCATTAACCCAGCACCCACTGCTAATGCATTAACCCAGCACCCACTGCCAATACATTAACCCAGCACCTGCTGCTAATGCATTAACCCAGCACCCACTGCCAATACATTAACCCAGTACCCACTGTCTATGCATTAACCCAGCACCCACTGTTATTAACCCAGCACCCGCTGCCTATGTATTAACCCAGCACCCACCGCTAATGCATTAACCCAGCACCCACTGCCAATACATTAACCTGTCACCCACTGGCAATGCATTAACCCAGCACCCACTGGCAATGCATTAACCCAGCACCCACTGCCAATACATTAACCCAGCACCCGCTGCCAATGCATTAACCCAGCACCCACTGCCAATGCATTAACCCAGCACCCACTGCCAATGCATTAACCCAGCACCCACTATTAACCCAGCACCCACTGGCAATATATTAACTCAGCACCCACTGCCAATGCATTAACCCAGCATCCACTGCCAATACATTAACCCAGAACCTGCTGCTATTAACCCAGCACCCACTGCCAAAGTATTAACCCAGCACACACTGCCAATGCATTAACCCAGCACACACTGCCAATATATTAACAAAGCATCCGCTGCCAATACATTAACCTAGCACCCACTGCCAATGCATTAACCCAGCACCCACTGCCAATACATTAACCCAGCACCCGCTGTGTATGCATTAACCCAGCACCCACTGCCAATGCATTAACCCAGCACCCACTGCCAATACATTAACCCAGCACCCACTGCCAATGCATTAACCCAGCACCCACTGCCAATGCATTAACCTAGCACCCACTGCCAATGCATTAACCCAGCACCCACTGCTAATGCATTAACCCAGCACCCACTGCCAATGCATTAACCCAGCACCCACTGCTAATGCATTAACCCAGCACCCACTGCCAATACATTAACCCAGTACCCACTGTCTATGCATTAACCCAGCACCCACTGTTATTAACCCAGCACCCGCTGCCTGTGTATTAACCCAGCACCCACCGCTAATGCATTAACCCAGCACCCACTGCCAATACATTAACCTGTCACCCACTGGCAATGCATTAACCCAGCACCCACTGGCAATGCATTAACCCAGGACCCACTGCCAATACATTAACCCAGCACCCGCTGCCAATGCATTAACCCAGCACCCACTGCCAATGCATTAACCCAGCACCCACTATTAACCCAGCACCCACTGGCAATATATTAACTCAGCACCCACTGCCAATGCATTAACCCAGCATCCACTGCCAATACATTAACCCAGAACCTGCTGCTATTAACCCAGCACCCACTGCCAAAGTATTAACCCAGCACACACTGCCAATGCATTAACCCAGCACACACTGCCAATATATTAACAAAGCATCCGCTGCCAATACATTAACCTAGCACCCACTGCCAATGCATTAACCCAGCACCCACTGCCAATACATTAACCCAGCACCCGCTGTGTATGCATTAACCCAGCACCCACTGCCAATGCATTAACCCAGCACCCGCTGTGTATGCATTAACCCAGCACCCACTGCCAATGCATTAACCCAGCACCCACTGCCAATACATTAACCCAGCACCCACTGCCAATGCATTAACCCAGCACACACTGCCAATATATTAACAAAGCATCCGCTGCCAATACATTAACCTAGCACCCACTGCCAATGCATTAACCCAGCACCCACTGCCAATACATTAACCCAGCACCCGCTGTGTATGCATTAACCCAGCACCCACTGCCAATGCATTAACCCAGCACCCACTGCCAATACATTAACCCAGCACCCACTGCCAATGCATTAACCCAGCACCCACTGCCAATGCATTAACCTAGCACCCACTGCCAATGCATTAACCCAGCACCCACTGCTAATGCATTAACCCAGCACCCACTGCCAATGCATTAACCTAGCACCCACTGCCATTAACCCAGCACCCACTACCAATACATTAATCCAGCACCCGCTGTGTATGCATTAACCCAGCACCCACTGCCAATACATTAACCTGTCACCCACTGGCAATGCATTAACCCAGCACCCACTGGCAATGCATTAACCCAGCACCCACTGCCAATACATTAACCCAGCACCCGCTGCCAATGCATTAACCCAGCACCCACTGCCAATGCATTAACCCAGCACCCACTATTAACCCAGCACCCACTGGCAATATATTAACTCAGCACCCACTGCCAATGCATTAACCCAGCATCCACTGCCAATACATTAACCCAGAACCTGCTGCTATTAACCCAGCACCCACTGCCAAAGTATTAACCCAGCACACACTGCCAATGCATTAACCCAGCACACACTGCCAATATATTAACAAAGCATCCGCTGCCAATACATTAACCTAGCACCCACTGCCAATGCATTAACCCAGCACCCACTGCCAATACATTAACCCAGCACCCGCTGTGTATGCATTAACCCAGCACCCACTGCCAATGCATTAACCCAGCACCCACTGCCAATACATTAACCCAGCACCCACTGCCAATGCATTAACCCAGCACCCACTGCCAATGCATTAACCTAGCACCCACTGCCAATGCATTAACCCAGCACCCACTGCTAATGCATTAACCCAGCACCCACTGCCAATGCATTAACCCAGCACCCACTGCTAATGCATTAACCCAGCACCCACTGCCAATACATTAACCCAGTACCCACTGTCTATGCATTAACCCAGCACCCACTGTTATTAACCCAGCACCCGCTGCCTATGTATTAACCCAGCACCCACCGCTAATGCATTAACCCAGCACCCACTGCCAATACATTAACCTGTCACCCACTGGCAATGCATTAACCCAGCACCCACTGGCAATGCATTAACCCAGCACCCACTGCCAATACATTAACCCAGCACCCGCTGCCAATGCATTAACCCAGCACCCACTGCCAATGCATTAACCCAGCACCCACTATTAACCCAGCACCCACTGGCAATATATTAACTCAGCACCCACTGCCAATGCATTAACCCAGCATCCACTGCCAATACATTAACCCAGAACCTGCTGCTATTAACCCAGCACCCACTGCCAAAGTATTAACCGAGCACACACTGCCAATGCATTAACCCAGCACACACTGCCAATATATTAACAAAGCATCCGCTGCCAATACATTAACCTAGCACCCACTGCCAATGCATTAACCCAGCACCCACTGCCAATACATTAACCCAGCACCCGCTGTGTATGCATTAACCCAGCACCCACTGCCAATGCATTAACCCAGCACCCACTGCCAATACATTAACCCAGCACCCACTGCCAATGCATTAACCCAGCACCCACTGCCAATGCATTAACCTAGCACCCACTGCCAATGCATTAACCCAGCACCCACTGCTAATGCATTAACCCAGCACCCACTGCCAATGCATTAACCTAGCACCCACTGCCATTAACCCAGCACCCACTACCAATACATTAATCCAGCACCCGCTGTGTATGCATTAACCCAGCACCCACTGCCAATGCATTAACCTAGCACCCACTGCCAATGCATTAACCTAGCACCCACTGCCAATGCATTAACCAGCACCCACTGCCAATGCATTAACCCAGCACTCACTGCCAATGCATTAACCCAGCACCCACTGCTATTAACCCAGCACCCACTGCCAATACATTAATCCAGCACCCGCTGTGTATGCATTAACCCAGCACCCACTGCCAATGCATTAACCCAGCACCCACTGCCAATGCATTAACCTAGCACCCACTGCCAATGCATTAACCCAGCTCCCACTGCCAATGCATTAACCTAGCACCCACTGCCAATGCATTAACCCAGCACTCGCTGCCAATGCACTAACCCAGCACCCACTGCTATTAACCCAGCACCCACTGCCAATACATTAATCCAGCACCCGCTGTGTATGCATTAACCCAGCACCCACTGTCAATGCATTAACCCAGCACCCACTGCTATTAACCCAGCACCTGCTGCCAATACATTAACCCAGCACCCACTGCCAATGCATTAACCCAGCACCTGCTGCTTTTAACCCAGCACTCGCTGCCAATGCATTAACCCAGCACCCACTGCTATTAACCCAGCACCCACTGTCAATGCATTAACCCAGCACCCACTGCTATTAACCCAGCACCCACTGTCAATGCATTAACCCAGCACCCACTGCTATTAACCCAGCACCCACTGTCAATGCATTAACCCAGCACCCACTGCTATTAACCCAGCACCCACTGCCAATGCATTAACCTAGCACCCACTGTCAATGCATTAACCCAGCACCCACTGCTATTAACCCAGCACCCACTGTCAATGCATTAACCCAGCACCTGCTGCTATTAACCCAGCACCCACTGCCAATGCATTAACCTAGCACCCACTGCCAATGCATTAACCCAGCACCCGCTGCCATTGCATTAACCCAGCACCCGCTGCCATTGCATTAACCCAGCACCCACTGCCAATACATTAACCCAGCATCCACTGCTAATGCATTAACCCAGCACCCACTGCCAATGCATTAACCCAGCACCCACTGCCAATGCAATAACCCAGCACCCACTGCCAATGCATTAACCCAGCACCCGCTGCCATTGCATTAACCCAGCACCCACTGCCATTGCATTAACCCAGCACCCACTGCCATTGCATTGACCCAGCACCCACTGGCAATGCACTAACCCACCAGCCACTTCATTAACCCAGCACCCATTGGCAATGCATTGACCCAGCACCCACTGGCAATGCATTGACCCAGCATCCATTGCCAATGCATTAACCCAGCACCCGCTGCCAATGCATTAACCCAGCACCCGCTGCCATTGCATTGACCCAGCACCCACTGCCAGTGCATTAACCCGGCACCCGCTGCCAATGCATTAACCCAGTATCCACTGCTATTAACCCAGCACCCACTGGCAATGCATTAACACAGCACCCACTGCTTTAACCTAGCACCCACCGCATTAACCCATTACCCACTGCCAATGCATCAACCCAGCACCCACTGCCAATGCATTAACCTGTCACCCACTGCCAATGCATTAACCCAGCATCCATTGCCAATGCATTAACCCGTCAGCCACCACCAATGCACTAACCAGTCCCCCACCGCCAATGCATTAACCCATCACCCACTGCCAATGCATTAACCCAGCATCCATTGCCAATGCATTAACCCGTCAGCCACCACCAATGCATTAACCAGTCCCCCACCGCCAATGCATTAACCCATCACCCACTGCCAATGCATTAACCTAGCATTGGGGTGGGGTGATGGGGGTAGGTCTGTGTGCAAGGGTGGGGTTGTGTGTAGTGGGGTGGGTGTGTGTATGTGGGGATGAGAGTCTGTGTGTATGGGGGTGTAGGTGGGAGTGTGTATGTGTGTGTGTGTGTGTGGAGGGGGTGTGTGTGTGTTTTCAAATTTAAATTCTGGAGATCGTTCCCCAACTCCCCGATCCCAAATTCGATGGAAGATGGAGATTTAAGTAGCAGGATGAAAAAATAATCCTGATCTCAATGCAGTGAAAATTCCAGGGCTGAAAATGGATGGTTGGATGGATTGAAAGGGGTGGGATTGTTACTCTCACACTCGTGACCTGCTCCGAGCAGATGGTCAATGTAGCCACAATGCAGTTGGGGCTTTCTTGGAAGTCTCAATCCAGCTTGCATTCCCAAATATTGGTCAGCCCAGCAGACAGCCAGGACAGACAAAAATTGGTGGTTGCACCAGAACAATTTCCCCCCTACCTAAGTATCCAATTCCAAATATATCAGACGAACTTCCTGGCCTGGGCGACGTGTGTGTGTATCAGGGTGTATGTCAGTGCATGTATCAGGGTGTATGCCTGTGTTTGTATGTCAATGTGTATGTCTGTATGTGTCTGTGTGGGTCAGTGTATATGTCAATATGAATTTGTGCGCGCGTCAGTGCATATGTCAATGTGAACGTCTGTGTGTATGTGTGTCTGCGAGTCTCTATAGTTTGCTTTTAAAATATATAGAGATATGCTTATACTATCTCTAAAAATTTTAAATGGGATGCAGACCTAAAATGGCTGAATCTATGTCTGTCTGTGACCCTCAAACTAAAGGAGCAACCTGGCAGTATTGGAGAAACTCGCACCTCATTATCGCTGAAGACCCACTAACAACACATTGTGTGCTGCACAAGCTAAATTCAAAGAGAGCCATAGAAAGGCCATTGGCACTTCATAACCCAGGCTGGCCAACAGAAGCCTGTTCATCTGCTAAGACAAAGGGTCCCACATCCATCTTTTCAATTCCTAATGGTTGAGACATTCCACAATCTCAGGGACCCAGACAAGGGATAAACACCCCTTGTCAAAGCCAGTGTGGAGAGGGGGATGGCTTGTGACATGGACCTCTCATTTGTGGAACCAGTAATATTGACCTGCTGTACTCTCTGCATGCCTATTTCATTTTGTGAAGTCAACACCTCTGGAAAAGTGAATTATCCAGCACTGGTTTTCAACCCACCGACCTTTGTGAAGGAATACCTCTTTGGACTTTGATTCTGGACTCTGGAAGCCATGTGAAACACTATGACACTTATTTTCTCCATGGTCTCTGCACTGTAAATCTTTCCTTTTCTCTATCCCTCTTTAACTGTATGAATGCACAGGAGGCAACATTGTGACACCGCACCCCCACCCCCCCCCCCCCACCATGTTTTGAGTGTGCAAAAAAACTAACCCTTTGAGTTCATCCTATCTTGAGTTTGCTGTGAGGTTATTAATAGAAATTGGATAACACCTAACCGAAATACTGGGAAATATGCCATTGTTTATGAAGGGGGGAAGCGTATCAAAAACACCTGTTTACAAACGGGTGGCGAGAAATTAGTGCTGTTTAAATTAACCCCCCCTCCTGCCCGTAACAGCGGGTCTGTGTGTGCGTTTGTCTGTGTTTGTGTCTGAGAGTCTTAGTGTGTAAGAGTGCATTTCAATGTGTGTGTGTGTGTGTGTCAGAGTCTATGTCAATGCCTATGTGTGTGTGTATTTGTTTGTGTATGTCAGTATGTATGTCTTTTTCAGTGTGCCTGTATGTGTGCGTGCACACGTGTGGGTGTGCTTGTGCAGCTGCACCTGCGTGTGTGTTTATCAGTGTTTGTCTTTGTGTGCCCGTGTCCGAGAGAGAGAGAGACAGTGTGTGTGTGTGCCTGAGTGTGTGCGCGTCTGCGATTGTGTCTTTGTGTGCATGTCCGAGTGTGTCCATGTTTGCTTGTGTGCGCTCATCTGTGTCTCCCCCCCCACCCCGGGTGTCTGTGTGTATATGTGTGTATCTGTCTGAGAGAGTTTATCTCTGTGTATGTCGGGGTATCTGTGCGTGTGCCTGATTGTGTGTGTGTGCGAGAGTCTGGGGAGGTGTGTGTTTATGTATATGCATGCGTGTCTGTTTATCTGTGTATGTGTGTGTCTGAGTGTGTGTGTGTGTGTGTGTATGTATGTCAGGGTGTCTGTGTGAGAGAGAGTCTGGGGGGGGGGCGTGTGTCTGTGTCTGTATGTTTATCTGTGTGTGTGTGTGTGTCTGCAATAGTCTGGGTGTGTGTGTTTGTGTCTGTTTATCTGTGTGTGTGTGTGTCTGACAATGTCTGGGTGTGTGTGAGCACGTGTTTGTCTGTGCAAGAGTCTGAGTGTGTATGAGAGAGTCTAGGGGGTGTGTGTGCGTGTGTTTGGGCAGGGGGGTGGTAGAATGTATTTTTTTTTAGTTCACAAGGAGATAGTGGGATGCCTGGCCTGCAGTGATACAGGGTTCAAACACCCCGGGGTTCCGTCCAGTTATTTCTTGCACCCTCCTGCGCTCGATGCGAGTTCGAGGCTGAGGGATATTTGCAGGGGAGAAAAGAGTCAGAGCAGAGGGGAGGGGGGGAAAAGTTCAACTTTCTTTTTAATACAAGAAAATTATTATTTTAAAAATGAGGAAGGGAAAAAAAAGAACAAAAAAAACGAAGCTTCTTCATAATCTATTGTGTGCGGTGGATTAAATCTCTTTTGTTTTCTCTTTAAAACGATGTACAATACTGTCCCATTGCTTCATTAGTTTCTCCTTTTTGAAGGCTGTCAGCACGTTTAGTTTCGTGGAGGCGACAGGCACTCTGCTAAGTCCGGCGCAGTCTCTGACAGTGTGCACAGCCAAAATCTCCAGCTGGCACAAAATACCAGTTCATGAGACGGGAGTGGGTACAGGGTAAAGAAGGCTGAGGGGGGGTGGTGAGGGTTCAAACACACAGGGAACGCCATTCAAGACCCAATAACGGCAAGGCGAGTGGAAGGTGAAGGGGGGGTTGGGGGGAGGCAGATGAGGGTAAGGCATAGGCCAGTTCCTGCGGGGCCAGGAGTAGGCGGGGGGAAATGGACAAGGGTCACCATAATCGGTGCTGGTGTAAATTCCGGCTGAGAACCGATCTCACATCTGCTGTAAACCTGGAAAGAGAATGAGAAACTGAAGTGAGTCACAGATTGGTTGAAGCACAGGAGGAGGCCACTCGGCCCGTCTAGTCGGCGCTGGTTCTCCGAGCGAGCGATGCACCGAGTGCCATTCCCCAACCTTCTCCCTGTAACCCCGTACATTCTTCCTCTTCAGGTAGTGATCCAATTCCGCTTTGAAAGCCTCGATTGACCCTGTCTCCCCCACACTCTCAGACAGCGCATTCCAGACCCTAACCACTCGATTGACCCTGTCTCCACCACAATCTCAGACAGTGCATTCCAGATTCTAACCACTCGATTGACCCTGTCTCCACTACATTCTCAGACAGCGCATTCCAGACCCTAACCACTCGCTGTGTGAAAGAGTTTTTCCTCGTGTCACTTTTGCTTCTTTTGCCAATTACTTTCCCTCCGGGCCCTCTCGTTCTCAATCCTTTCGCGAGTGTGAACAGTTTCTCTCTATCGACTCTGCCCGGACCCTTCAAGATTTTGAATATCTCCTCTCAACCTTCCCGTCTCCGAGTAAATCGGTCCCAGCTTCTCCAATCCATCTGCTCTCTTCGTCCCTGGGATCATTCTCCTGAAAATTCCTGCATTCTCCTTGAAGCCTTCACATCGATCCTAGTTGTGGCGCCCGGAACTGGACACAATGACCACCTGAGACTGAACCAGTTTTCGTACCCATGGGAGCTGTCCAATGTTTCATCCTTCCCAATTCCCAATCAGCATTTAATAGATCACTGGGTAAAATGCCTAGTCCAGTGCGGCACTGGGGTCACCCAGGCTCCGGTGTGTCCCTGACAGAGTCCGGTCTTACCCAGCAACAGCGCCTCACAAGGGCAGGTTGCCCAGAATAGGTTTATTTTCCCTCAAGTAGAGCAGATTAAGGGGCAATTTGATCGAGGTGTATAAGGTAATTAAATAGGGCCGATAGAGAGAAACTATTTTCTCTGGTTTGGGGGAGGAGTCCAGCAAAGGGGACGTCACATTTATATTCCAACCAGGCCGTTCAGGTGTGACGTCAGGAAGCACTTCCTCACGCAGAGGGGAGTGGGAATCTGGAACAATCCCCACCCCCCCCACACACACACAAAAAGGCTGTGGGTCAACGAGTGATTTCAAAACAAAGTTATTGTACTGTGGGAAGCCGCCTGCTATGGTCATCTTATTGGCAGGGGTCGCTGGACAACAGAGATGAGGAGGGTCGTGGTTTTTTTGTATACACGCCACTTCCCCCAACCCTGCCTGCCCCACAAACTCTGTAATAAAGGTCAGACTAAAGTCAGGAGCAGCCCCGATGTCTGGTCCAGTTGAAATTAGTTAACCGGGGTTGGAGCCCTAGATAGACTTGATGTAGTCGTGGCAACTATGCCAGGACAACCAGAACTGTGCAGACAACACAGATTTCATCTAAACTGCATCAATTTCCCAAAGATAGTCACGTTATCCCTGCAAACACTCCCAGGACAGGTACAGCACGGGGTTAGATACAGAGTAAATCTCCCTCTACACTGTCCCCATCAAACACTCCCAGGACAGGTACAGCACCAGGTTAGATACAGAGTAAAGCTCTCTCTACACTGTCCCCATCAAGCACTCCCAGGACAGGTACAGCACGGGGTTAGATACAGAGTAAAGCTCCCTCTACACTGTCCCCATCAAACACTCCCAGGACAGGTACAGCACGGGGTTAGATACAGAGTAAAGCTCCCTCTACACTGTCCCCATCAAACACTCCCAGGACAGGTACAGCACGGGGTTAGATACAGAGTAAATCTCCCTCTACACTGTCCCCATCAAACACTCCCAGGACAGATACAGCACGGGGTTAGATACAGAGTAAATCTCCCTCTACACTGTCCCCATCAAACACTCCCAGGACAGGTACAGCACGGGGTTAGATACAGAGTAAATCTCCCTCTACACTGTCCCCATCAAACACTCCCAGGACAGGCACAGGATGAATCTGGAGTTTGTGCAATTCAATTCCGATATCAGCCATGGCTCAGTGATCACACTGCCATCTCAGGATCAGGCCTTGTGTTCAAGTTCCACACTCGAGACATAATTGTGACTGGCACTCCCATGCAGTACTGAGGGAGTGCTGCACTGTCAGAGGGTCAGTACTAAGGGAATGCTGCACTGACAGAGGGTCAGTACTGAGGAAGCCCTGTACTGTTGGAGGGTCAGTGCTGAGGGAGTGCTGCACAGTCGGAGGGTCAGTACTGAGGGAGTGCTGCACTGTCGGAGGGTCAGTACTGAGGGGGTGCCACACTGTCAGAGGGTCAGTACTGAGGGAGTGCTGCACAGTCAGAGGGTCAGTACTGAGGGGGTGCCACACTGTCGGATGGTCAGTACTGAGGGAGTGCTGCACTGCTGGAGGTGTGGTCTTTGCGATCAGATGTTAAACCAAGGCCCAAGTCCACCCTTTCAGTTGGACATGACAGATTCCACTCTCTCTATTTGGTGGAGAGCAGGGTGTAGCTCTTCCCAGGGTCCTGGCGAATTGTCCCTCAGCCAACCTCACTGAAGCTGCTTGTCTGGTCATGACGACACTGCTGTATTTGGGATCTTGCTGTGCACAAATTAGCTGCTGCCTTTCCGACATTACGGCAGCAACTAGGTTGAAGTGCAATGAATTGGGAAAAATGTGCGTGGATTATTGAAGCTATATCTGACAGCTCGGGTGGCCAATCGGCCCATCGTTCATGTACCGGCTCTTTGAAAGAGCTGTCCAATTAGTCGCACACTCCACCCCCGCCCCCGTTCGCTCCGCCAGATGAATAAAGCTTCTTCACGTACCGTAATGCGTCTAGCATCGGTAAGAGATTCAGTAGCGCTGTGTCGCTCGGATCACTGAACCACGATTTAATGGGTATGGCGTTATCTGGAGAGGAACAGAGAAAGGATTCAGAGTCAGTTTCAGACGAGGGCTTCAGTTCGGGGCTTCCCCACAGTGGGGGTGATAACTTTCACCGCTCCGCATCGCGCCCCCAACCCTGACCCTTATGTGCCCTCCGCCGCCACCCACTCCCCCCCCCACCGCTGCAGAGACCAAATCTCATCACCATGGCCAACTCCCCGGGTCCAGAATGTCAACGGGCAATTCGACCACAGGAGGCTGCAACAGCCAACCATGCCTGCGAGGCTGGGATCACTGGGGCAGGCTTCAGGGATGAAAAGCCCTGACATTTTGCTTAAGATTTCTCCCCACAACCCCTGCCACTCCTCCTCCACCCACACACTAATCCAGCAGCACTTACTGACTTCCTTCAATATCGGCCAGGAACGCAGCATGGTCTCTGAGCCTCACTCCCCAATCGAGGTGGTCCTAACTTTCACCACCCTCCCATCCCTCCCCACCCCAACTCTGGTGCTCGCTGCCCCCTCCCACTGACTCCCAGATAAGCAACACTTCAATTTTAAAACCTTCATTCTTGCTTTCAAATCCCTCCATGACCTCACCCCTCCCTATCTCTGTAACCTCCTCCAGCCCCTACACCCCTCCCTATCTCTGTGACCTCCTCCAGCCCCTACACCTCTCCCTATCTCTGTAACCTCCTCCAGCCCCTACAACCATCCCTACCTCTGTAACCTCCTCCAGCCCCTACACCCCTCCCTATCTCTGTAACCTCCTCCAGCCCCTACACCTCTCCCTATCTCTGTGACCTCCTCCAGCCCCTACAACCCTCCCTATCTCTGTAACCTCCTCCAGCCCCTACAACCCTCCCTATCTCTGTAACCTCCTCCAGCCCCTACAACCATCCCTACCTCTGTAACCTCCTCCAGCCCCTACACCTCTCCCTATCTCTGTGACCTCCACCAGCCCCTCCCTATCTTTGTAACCTCCTCCAGCCCCTACACCCATCCCTATCTCTGTGACCTCCTCCAGCCCCTACACCTCTCCCTATCTCTGTAACCCCCTCCAGCCCCTACAACCCTCCCTATCTCTGTAACCTCCTCCAGCTCCGATAACCCTCCCTATCTCTGTAACCTCCTCCAGCCCTGATAACCCTCCCTATCTCTGTCCCCTCCTCCAGCCCCTACAACCCTCCCTATCTCTGTAACCTCCTCCAGCCCCTATAACCCTCCCTATCTCTGTAACCTCCTCCAGCCCCTACAACCCTCCCTATCTCTGTAACCTCCTCCAGCCCCTACAACCCTCCCTACCTCTGTAACCTCCTCCAGCCACTACAACCCTCCCTATCTCTGTAACCTCCTCCAGCCCCTACAACCCTCCCTATCTCTGTAACCTCCTCTAGCCCCTACACCCCTCCCTATCTCTGTAACCTCCTCCAGTCCCTACACCCCTCCCTATCTCTGTAACCTCCTCCAGCCCCTACAACCCTCCCTATCTCTGTAACCTCCTCCAGCCCCTACAACCCTCCCTATCTCTGTAACCTCCTCTAGCCCCTACACCCCTCCCTATCTCTGTGACCTCTTCCAGCCCCTCCCTATCTTTGTAACTTCCTCCAGCCCCTACACCCATCCCTATCTCTGTGACCTCCTCCAGCCCCTACACCTCTCCCTATCTCTGTAACCCCCTCCAGCCCCTACAACCCTCCCTATCTCTGTAACCTCCTCCAGCCCCTACAACCTTCCCTATCTCTGTAACCTCCTCCAGCCCCAACAACCCTCCCTACCTCTGTAACCTCCTCCAGCCCCTACAACCCTCCCTATCTCTGTAACCTCCTCCAGCCCCTACAACCCTCCCTACCTCTGCAACCTCCTCCAGCCCCTACACCTCTCCCTATCTCTGTGACCTCCTCCAGCCCCTCCCTATCTTTGTAACCTCCTCCAGCCCCTACACCCATCCCTATCTCTGTGACCTCCTCCAGCCCCTACACCTCTCCCTATCTCTGTAACCCCCTCCAGCCCCTACAACCCTCCCTATCTCTGTAACCTCCTCCAGCTCCGATAACCCTCCTTATCTCTGTAACCTCCTCCAGCCCCTACAACCCTCCCTATCTCTGTAACCTCCTCCAGCCCCTACAACCCTCCCTACCTCTGCAATCTCCTCCAGCCCCTACACCTCTCCCTATCTCTGTGACCTCCTCCAGCCCCTCCCTATCTTTGTAACCTCCTCCAGCCCCTACACCCATCCCTATCTCTGTGACCTCCTCCAGCCCCTACACCTCTCCCTATCTCTGTAACCCCCTCCAGCCCCTACAACCCTCCCTATCTCTGTAACCCCCTCCAGCCCCTACAACCCTCCCTATCTCTGTAACCTCCTCCAGCTCCGATAACCCTCCTTATCTCTGTAACCTCCTCCAGCCCTGATAACCCTCCCTATCTCTGTAACATCCTCCAGCCCCTACAACCCTCCCTATCTCTGTAACCTCCTCCAGCCCCTACAACCCTCCCTATCTCTGTAACCTCCTCCAGCTCCGATAACCCTCGTTATCTCTGTAACCTCCTGTCCCTACAACCCTCCCTATCTCTGTAACCTCCTCCAGCCCCTACAACCCTCCCTATCTCTGTAACCTCCTCCAGCCCCTATAACCCTCCCTATCTCTGTAACCTCCTCCAGCCCCGATAACCCTCCCAATCTCTGTGCCCTCTCCAGCTCCTACAACCCTATCTCCATAACCTCCTCCAGCCCCTACACCTCTCCCTATCTCTGTAACCCCCTCCAGCCCCTACAACCCTCCCTATCTCTGTAACCTCCTCCAGCTCCGATAACCCTCCTTATCTCTGTAACCTCCTCCAGCCCCTACAACCCTCCCTATCTCTGTAACCTCCTCCAGCCCCTACAACCCTCCCTACCTCTGCAATCTCCTCCAGCCCCTACACCTCTCCCTATCTCTGTGACCTCCTCCAGCCCCTACAACCCTCCCTATCTCTGTAACCTCCTCCAATCCCTACAACCCTCCCTATCTCTGTAACCTCCTCCAGCCCCTGCAACACTCCCTATCTCTGTAACCTCCTCCAGCCCCTACACCCCTCCCTATCTTTGTAACCTCCTCCAGCCCCTACACCCATCCCTATCTCTGTGACCTCCTCCAGCCCCTACACCTCTCCCTATCTCTGTAACCCCCTCCAGCCCCTACAACCCTCCCTATCTCTGTAACCTCCTCCAGCTCCGATAACCCTCCTTATCTCTGTAACCTCCTCCAGCCCTGATAACCCTCCCTATCTCTGTAACATCCTCCAGCCCCTACAACCCTCCCTATCTCTGTAACATCCTCCAGCCCCTACAACCCTCCCTATCTCTGTAACCTCCTCCAGCCCCTACAACCCTCCCTATCTCTGTAACCTCCTCCAGCTCCGATAACCCTCCTTATCTCTGTAACCTCCTCCAGCCTCTACAACCCTCCCTATCTCTGTAACCTCCTGTCCCTACAACCCTCCCTATCTCTGTAACCTCCTCCAGCCCCGATAACCCTCCCAATCTCTGTGCCCTCTCCAGCTCCTACAACCCTATCTCCATAACCTCCTCCAGCCCCTACACCTCTCCCTATCTCTGTAACCCCCTCCAGCCCCTACAACCCTCCCTATCTCTGTAACCTCCTCCAGCTCCGATAACCCTCCCTATCTCTGTAACCTCCTCCAGCCCCTACAACCCTCCCTATCTCTGTAACCTCCTCCAGCCCCTACAACCCTCCCTACCTCTGCAATCTCCTCCAGCCCCTACACCTCTCCCTATCTCTGTAATCTCCTCCAGCCCCAACCCTCCCTATCTCTGTAACCTCCTCCAGCCCCTATAACCCTCCCTATCTCTGTAACCTCCTCCAGCCCCGATAACCCTCCCAATCTCTGTGCCCTCTCCAGCTCCTACAACCCTATCTCCATAACCTCCTCCAGCCCCTACAACCCTCCCTATCTCTGTAACCTCCTCCAGCCCCTACAATCCTCCCTATCTCTGTAACCTCCTCCAGCCCCTACACCCCTCCCTAACTCTGTAACCTCCTCCAGCCCCTATAACCCTCCCTATCTCTGTAACCTCCTCCAGCCCCGATAACCCTCCCAATCTCTGTGCCCTCTCCAGCTCCTACAACCCTATCTCTGTAACCCCCTCCAGCCCCTACAACCCTCCCTATCTCTGTAACCTCCTCCAGCCCCTACAACCCTCCCTATCTCTGTAACCTCCTCCAGCCCCGATAACCCTCCCAATCTCTGTGCCCTCTCCAGCTCCTACAACCCTATCTCCATAACCTCCTCCAGCCCCTACAACCCTCCCTATCTCCATAACCTCCTCCAGCCCCTACAACCCTCCCTATCTCTGTAACCTCCTCCAGCCCCTACAACCCTCCCTATCTCTGTAACCTCCTCCAGCCCCTACAACCCTCCCTATCTCTGTAACCTCCTCCAGCCCCGATAACCCTCCCAATCTCTGTGCCCTCTCCAGCTCCTACAACCCTATCTCCATAACCTCCTCCAGCCCCTACACCTCTCCCTATCTCTGTAACCCCCTCCAGCCCCTACAACCCTCCCTATCTCTGTAACCTCCTCCAGCTCCGATAACCCTCCTTATCTCTGTAACCTCCTCCAGCCCCTACAACCCTCCCTATCTCTGTAACCTCCTCCAGCCCCTACAACCCTCCCTACCTCTGCAATCTCCTCCAGCCCCTACACCTCTCCCTATCTCTGTGACCTCCTCCAGCCCCTACAACCCTCCCTATCTCTGTAACCTCCTCCAATCCCTACAACCCTCCCTATCTCTGTAACCTCCTCCAGCCCCTGCAACACTCCCTATCTCTGTAACCTCCTCCAGCCCCTACACCCCTCCCTATCTTTGTAACCTCCTCCAGCCCCTACACCCATCCCTATCTCTGTGACCTCCTCCAGCCCCTACACCTCTCCCTATCTCTGTAACCCCCTCCAGCCCCTACAACCCTCCCTATCTCTGTAACCTCCTCCAGCTCCGATAACCCTCCTTATCTCTGTAACCTCCTCCAGCCCTGATAACCCTCCCTATCTCTGTAACATCCTCCAGCCCCTACAACCCTCCCTATCTCTGTAACATCCTCCAGCCCCTACAACCCTCCCTATCTCTGTAACCTCCTCCAGCCCCTACAACCCTCCCTATCTCTGTAACCTCCTCCAGCTCCGATAACCCTCCTTATCTCTGTAACCTCCTCCAGCCTCTACAACCCTCCCTATCTCTGTAACCTCCTGTCCCTACAACCCTCCCTATCTCTGTAACCTCCTCCAGCCCCGATAACCCTCCCAATCTCTGTGCCCTCTCCAGCTCCTACAACCCTATCTCCATAACCTCCTCCAGCCCCTACACCTCTCCCTATCTCTGTAACCCCCTCCAGCCCCTACAACCCTCCCTATCTCTGTAACCTCCTCCAGCTCCGATAACCCTCCCTATCTCTGTAACCTCCTCCAGCCCCTACAACCCTCCCTATCTCTGTAACCTCCTCCAGCCCCTACAACCCTCCCTACCTCTGCAATCTCCTCCAGCCCCTACACCTCTCCCTATCTCTGTAATCTCCTCCAGCCCCAACCCTCCCTATCTCTGTAACCTCCTCCAGCCCCTATAACCCTCCCTATCTCTGTAACCTCCTCCAGCCCCGATAACCCTCCCAATCTCTGTGCCCTCTCCAGCTCCTACAACCCTATCTCCATAACCTCCTCCAGCCCCTACAACCCTCCCTATCTCTGTAACCTCCTCCAGCCCCTACAATCCTCCCTATCTCTGTAACCTCCTCCAGCCCCTACACCCCTCCCTAACTCTGTAACCTCCTCCAGCCCCTATAACCCTCCCTATCTCTGTAACCTCCTCCAGCCCCGATAACCCTCCCAATCTCTGTGCCCTCTCCAGCTCCTACAACCCTATCTCTGTAACCCCCTCCAGCCCCTACAACCCTCCCTATCTCTGTAACCTCCTCCAGCCCCTACAACCCTCCCTATCTCTGTAACCTCCTCCAGCCCCGATAACCCTCCCAATCTCTGTGCCCTCTCCAGCTCCTACAACCCTATCTCTGTAACCCCCTCCAGCCCCTACAACCCTCCCTATCTCTGTAACCCCCTCCAGCCCCTACAACCCTCCCTATCTCTGTAACCCCCTCCAGCCCCTACAACCCTCCCTATCTCCATAACCTCCTCCAGCCCCTACAACCCTCCCTATCTCTGTAACCTCCTCCAGCCCCTACAACCCTCCCTATCTCTGTAACCTCCTCCAGCCCCTACAACCCTCCCTATCTCTGTAACCTCCTCCAGCCCCTACAACCCTCCCTATCTCTGTAACCTCCTCCAGCCCCTACACCTCTCCCTATCTCTGTAACCTCCTCCAGCCCCTACAACCCTCCCTATCTCTGTAACCTCCTCCAGCCCCTACAACCCTCCCTATCTCTGTAACCTCCTCCAGCCCCTACAACACTCTGAGGTTCTTGCACAGCTCCAATTCCGGCCTCTTGACCATCCCCTGATTCCCATCGCTCCACCATTGGCGGCCGGGCCTTCAGCTGCCTGTGCCCTAAGCACTGGAATTCCCTCCCTAAACCTCTCCGCCTCTTTCTCTCCTCCTTTAACATGCTCCGTAAAAACCTACCTCTTTGAGCTTTGAGCTTTACCTGCCCCCAATATTGTCCTATGTAGCTTCATTTTATATTCTGCATGATAACACTTCTGTGAACCCCACTGAACCTGGAGGGGGAGGCCCAACCAGCTCAAGAATTCTGCAAGTGACAGGCAGAAAGATGATCTGAATGTATTGTGATTTCTGGTTCAGGAGAAATCAAGCTAAAGCTTTATTCAGTGTCTACACTGTCCCCATCAAACACTCCCAGGACAGGTACAGCACGGGGTTAGATACAGAGTAAATCTCCCTCTACACTGTCCCCATCAAACACTCCCAGGACAGGTACAGCACGGGGTTAGATACAGAGTAAATCTCCCTCTACACTGTCCCCATCAAACACTCCCAGGACAGGTACAGCACGGGGTTAGATACAGAGTAAATCTCCCTCTACACTGTCCCCATCAAACACTCCCAGGACACGTACAGCACGGGGTTAGATACAGAGTAAATCTCCCTCTACACTGTCCCCATCAAACACTCCCAGGACAGGTACAGCACCGGGTTAGATACAGAGTAAATCTACCTCTACACTGTCCCCATCAAACACTCCCAGGACAGGTACAGCACAGGGTTAGATACAGAGTAAATCTCCCTCTACACTGTCCTCATCAAACACTCCCAGGACAGGTACAGCACGGGGTTAGATACAGAGTAAAGCCCCCTCTACACTGTCCCCATCAAACACTCCCAGGACAGGTAGAGCACGGGGTTAGATACAGAGTAAAGCTCCCTCTACACTGTCCCCATCAAACACTCCCAGGACAGGTACAGCACGGGGTTAGATACAGAGTAAAGCTCTCTCTACACTGTCCCCATCAAACACTCCCAGGACAGGTACAGCACGGGGTTAGATACAGAGTAAAGCTCCCTCTACACTGTCCCCATCAAACACTCCCAGGACAGGTACAGCACGGGGTTAGATACAGAGTAAATCTCCCTCTAGACTGTCCCCATCAAACACTCCCAGGACAGGTACAGCACGGGGTTAGATACAGAGTAAATCTCCCTCTACACAGTCCCCATCAAACACTCCCAGGACAGGTAGAGCACGGGGTTAGATACAGAATAAAGCTCCCTCTACACTGTCCCCATCAAACACTCCCAGGACAGGTACAGCACGGGGTTAGATACAGAGTAAAGCTCTCTCTACACTGTCCCCATCAAACACTCCCAGGACAGGTACAGCACGGGGTTAGATACAGAGTAAAGCTCCCTCTACACTGTCCCCATCAAACACTCCCAGGACAGGTAGAGCATGGGTTAGATACAGAGTAAATCTCCCTCTACACTGTCCCCGTCAAACACTCCCAGGTTTAGTGAAAAATGTGATTTATGTTCCACGTACTTTTTGCTTTACCTTTGAGGATTTTACTTTAAAACACAAAACGGGTGCAGGTCAATGGGACTAGCAGAATAATATTTCGGCACAGACTAGAATGGCTGAATGGCCAGTTTTCTGTGCTGTAGTGTTCTATGGTTCTATGGGTGTTTGAAGATGATGGCCTGTTTGTTTGTTCCTGTTCGGAAGAATGAGAGGACATTGAGGAATCCTAAACTGGGGCTGGGAAGCAGTTTTCATTTCGTTTTGGTCTTGAGAGCTTTCGCCGCAGTTTAGTCAACACAAAGAACGTGTGTGGTTCCACTTTCTCAGAATCAAGTTTGTTCCTTTTTTTGCTTTAGCAGTTTCAAACGTCACAGGGTTGTGTAGTCAGACCCCGCCTCTTAACAGTCAAACCTTGTTAAATGCAGGATGGAAATCCAATTGTTGAAATTTAGCACCTTTATGTATAAAAGCCTCCCTCTGCAGCTTCACCGTCTGCCTTTTCACGTGGACATAAAAGATCCCATGGCCGCTACTGGAAAAAGAGCTGGGGGGGGGTTGTCCCTGGGGGCCCTCGAAAAGAAAAATCATTGAACAAAGACACAGCTAATCTAGTCACTATCTCATGCCTGTCTACAGGAGCAAATCGGCTGCCAAGTTTTCTACATCACAACGGTGACAAGGCAGCCGGATATCGGCCGTTCCTTCACTGTCGCTGGGTCAAAATCCTGGAGTTCCCTCCCTAACAGCGCGGCGGGTGTACCTACACCGCATGGACTGCAGCGACTCAAGAAGGCAGCAGCTCAGCACCGCCTTACTCAAGGGGCAATTAGGGACGGGCAATAAATGCTGGGCCCAGCCAGTGACCCCCACATCCGGTGAATGAATAAATCAAGAGGCTGGATGGCTGGCGTGAGGTTCAGAATCAAGCCGACCGCGCAGCCTCATGCCCTGGCTGCTCGCATCCTGCCCCCTGAGGCTGGAAAGCAATGGCAAACCAGCGCTGGTCAAAACCTGGGAGGAAACGCCACCCAGACGGGTGGGGCATCAGTGGACAAACGAGCCAAGGAGCTGCCTTTGGGCATAGCGCTCGGGAATGAATGGGGCAAAGAGTGATGGCGGTTCAATAAGAGTTTCTCACTGGCCGCTGCGGGCTTCAGGCTGTGCAGAGGGTGCCGAAAGCACTATAGAAATGCAAGTTCCCTGTCACGATTTTCAACTGTATTGACAGGAGATTTGAACCAATTAAAGTACAAGTCCCAATACCTGAACCTGCCACCCACACCTCACCCCAACCAACGACTCCCCCCACTCCTCCAGCCAGTCGACCCACCCCATTCCTGACCAAAGGTTCCCATTTACTTGACCCGATTTGCCACCACTGCACTGACCTGCGCGTTAACCACTCACAGGACCAGTCAATGAAAAGCTGTGCTCTCTGGGCTGCTCATACAGCCCCTGGGGGAGGGGGCGGTTTCCAGCAGTCGGAAAGGCAGTAAGATGGTGTGTGTGTGTGTGTGTGTGTGTGTGTGTGTGTGTGTGTGTGTGTGTGTGTGTGTGTGTGTGGGGTGGGGAGGGTGAGCAGGGAGTGTCGGGGCAGGTCCTTCACCAGCTCAGGCCTGCAAGTGGGGCAGGCTGGTGAACGTGCCAGCCCAGGGGAGAGACAGCCAGTCCAGCCTCGTCTGCAAAAGGAGCTTAAGCCAAATCCACCGAACTGCTTCCATTCCCCGGGTCACCGGTGCTTCCTGGTAAAGGAGACCCACGCCTGTATTCCTGCTGTGGTTCGGCAGTATCCAGGGTGTTTCACCTAGTGAGGGGCACTGGCAGTTTTCAAGCTGAAACCCATTTCCACACAGCAAGATTACACAAACAGCAATAACATAGTCATCCTCAGTGAGGCAGAAGGGGAACTCTCCTGATCTTCTTCAAACACTGGCTGTTAGCTCCATCCAAAAGGACAGATGGAACCTCCACCTAACATCTCATCTGAAAGACAACATCTCTGACAGGGCAGCACTCCCTCAGTACTGACCCTCCGACAGTGCGGCACTCCCTCTGTACTGAACCTCCGACAGTGCAGCACTCCCTCTATACTGACCCTCCGACAGTGCGGCACTCCCTCTGTACTGACCGTCCGACAGTGCGGCACTCCCTCTGTACTGACCTTCCGACAGTGCGGCACTCCCTCTGTACTGACCGTCCGACAGTGCGGCACTCCCTCTGTACTGACCCTCCGACAGTGCGGCACTCCCTCAGTAGTGACCCTCCGACAGTGTGGCACTCCCTCAGTACTGACCCTCCGACAATGCGGCACTCCCTCAGTACTGACCCTCCGACAGCGCGGCACTCCCTCAGTACTGACCCTCCCACAGTGCTGCACTCCCTCAGTACTGACCCTCCCACAGTGCGGCACTCCCTCAGTACTGACCCTCCCACAGTGCGGCACTCCCTCAGTACTGACCCTCCCACAGTGCGGCACTCCCTCAGTACTGACCCTCCCACAGTGCGGCACTCCCTCTGTACTGACCCTCCGACAGTGCGGCACTCCCTCTGTACTGACCCTCCGACAGTGCGGCACCCCCTCAGTACTGACCCTCCGACAGTGAAGCACTCCCTCAGTACTGACCCTCCGACAGTGCGGCACTCCCTCAGTACTGACCCTCCGACAGTGCGGCACTCCCTCAGTGCTGACCCTCCGACAGTGCGGCACTCCCTCAGTACTGACACTCCGACAGTGCGGCACTCCCTTAGTACTGACCCTCCGACAGTGCGGCACTCCCTCAGTACTGACCCTCCAACAGTGCGGCACTCCCTCAGTACTGACCCTCCGACAGTGCGGCACTCCCTCAGTACTGACCCTCCGACAGGGCAGCACTCCCTCAGTACTGACCCTCCGACAGTGCAATACTCCTTCAGTACTGACTCTCTGACATAGCAGCGCTGTCTCATTACTGACCCTCTGACAGTGCGGCACTCCCTCCGTACTGACCTTCTGACAGTGTGGCACTCCCTCCATACTGACCCTCCAACAGTGCAGCACTCCCTCATTACTGACCCTCCGATAGTCCAGCTCTCCCTCAGTACTGACCCTCATTGTGCGGCACTCCCGCAGTACTGACCCTCCCACAGTACAGCGCTTCCTCAGTACTGATCCTCTGACAGTGCGGCGCTCCCATGATACTGACCCTCCAAACAGTGCAGTGCTCCCTCTGTACTGACCCTCTGATAGTGTGGTGGTCCCTCAGTGCTGACCCTCCGACAGTGCAGCGCTCCTTCAGTACTGACCCTCTGACAGTGCAATGCTCCCCTCAGTGCTGGCCCTCTGACAGTGCGGCACTCCCTCAGTAGTGACCCTCTGACAGTGCGGCGCTCCCACGATACTGACCCTCCAACAGTGCAATGCTCCCTCTGTACTAACCCTCTGATAGTGTGGTGGTCCCTCAGTGCTGACCCTCTGACAGTGCAGCCCTCCTTCAGTACTGACCCTCTGACAGTGCAATGCTCCCCTCAGTGCTGATACCAGGAGTCTTGGCCTGCAATACGACCTCAAAACTCTTGGGTCGAATTGGGGCTAATGACCAACAGGTTCAAGGGCGAGAGAGAGTATGGCCCACTGAGGCAAATGTCCAACGCGATGTTGCTGCTTTGAGTGATGACTGTTGAACGCTAGCCATTTGAGGAACCTCCCTTACCTGGATGGCTTCTGTAGGCGCCTGGAGAATTGTCTAGTATGATAATGCTGGACAGGTCACTGTGTACCACGGAGAGATCTTTTATGTAACTTCCTAGTTCTAGTGTACAGTGCTGTTGTAAATCGAGTGGGGAGGGGATGTGAGAGAGAGAGAGAGAGAGAAAAAGAGAGAGAGATGGGACAGGAAGTCAGAGATGATTCCCAAAAAGTTACATTACAACCAGCCATCCTACGCTATTGATATGGGTTTTACCAACCCCCTTCTCCACCCTCAGGCCCAAAGAGCTGAACATAGGAACCTCACTCTCTTCTCAATTTCAGTGTTGCTGAAAAAAGAGACACGCTGTCAAAGCTTTTCATCTTACACTCATCAGGACAGGCTCAAGAATACCAAATAGTAAAAGGAACAACAATTTATACTGCACGAGAAAAGGGGTGCCAATTGTTGTCCCGGGTTGGTCAAGGCATTGCCATGGAGAATGCACCATAAGAACATAAGAAATAGGGGCAGGAAGAGTCCATTCAGCCCCTCAAACCTGCCCCACCATTCAATAAGATCGTGGCTGATCTGCTCCAGGCCTCAACTCCTTTCGTACCAGCTCCTCACAGCCCTCAACTCTCCGATATTTCAAAGATCTATCTACCTCCTCTTTAAATGCTTTCAGTGATCTGGCCTCGGCAACTCTCTGGGGTAGAGAATTCCAGACATTCACCACCCTCTGAGAGAAGAAATTCCTTCGCATCTCAGTTTTAAATGAGTGTCCCCTTATTCTGTAACTATGTCCCCTAGTTCGAGAATCCCCCACTAGTGGAAACATCTCAACATCTACCCTGTGAAGCCCCCTCAGAATCTTGAACGTTTCAATAAGAGTCACCCCTCATTCTTCTAAACTCTAATAAATAAAGGCCCAACCTATTTAGCCGTTCTTGATAAGGGAACACTGTCCCCCACTCATCTATTTAATTCTAAAAAGGCATAATGCCTGAACATAGAAACTAAGAGCAGGAGAAGGCCATTCGGCCCTTTGAGCCTGTTCCGTCATTCATTATGATCGTAGCTGATCATCCAACTCAATAGCCTGTTCCGCTTTCTCCCCATACCCTTTGATCCCTTTTGCCCCAAGATCTATATCTAACTCCTTCTGCAGGCAACAGGCCCCTGCTTATGAATATATATAAAGCCACAGCAAACCTAAGTGAGTCACACTGCGAGCCCAATTGAAATCTTAAATTGGTCATTCATGTCATTCTTAGCACGCTCAACAAATCAGCACCCTTTTTCTCAGGCAGTGCCAATTGTTGTTCCCTTTGAAATTTGGTATTCTTGCATCTGTCCTGATGAGTGCAAGGTGAAAAGCTTCGACAGCTTGTCTCCTTTCTCATCAACACAAGTTCTGTACGAGCAAGCGGCAATTTGTTCACTAGAATGGTCCCTGGGGAAAGGGGCTTGTCAATGGTGAAAGGCTGAGCAATTTGGGTCTACGTTCTCTGGTGTGTAGAAGACTGAGGGGGCAATCTGATTGAAACCTACAAAATTTTGAAGGGGCCCGACAAGAGTGGGCGCTGAGAGATTCTCCCCGCTGGTCGGGGAATGCAGAGTGAGGGCACACCGTCTCAGGGTAAGCAGGCGATCATCTAGGACTGAAATAAGGAGAAATTTCTTCACGCAGAGAGTTGTGAATCTTTGCAATTTCCTGCCCCTGGGGGTTGTGAATGTGAATACATTTAAGGCTGAGATGGATTTTTATTCTTTTTCATATTCATTCACAGGATGTGGGTGTCGCTGGCTGGTCCCAGCATTTATTGCCCATCCCTAATTGCCCCTTGAGAAGGTGGTGGTGAGCTGCCTTCTTGAACCGCTGCAGTCCATGTGGTGTAGGTACACCCACCGTGCTGTTAGGGAGGGAGTTCCAGGATTTTGACCCAGTGACAGTGAAGGAACGGCCGATATATTTCCAAGTCAGGATGGTGAGTGGCTTGGAGGGGAAATTCCAGATGGTGGTGTTCCCCATGTGTCTGCTGCCCTTGTCATTCTAGATGGTAGTGGTCATGGGTTTGGAAGGTGCTGTCAAAGGAGCCTTGGTGAGTTGCTGCAGTGCATCTTGTAGATGATACACACACTGCTGCTACTGTGGTAGAGGGAGTGAATGTTTGTAGATGGGGTGCCAATCAAGCGGGGCTGCTTTGTCCTGGATGAGCTTCTTGAGTGTTGTGGGAGCTGCACTCATCCAGGCAAATGGGGAGTATTCCATCACACTCCTGACTTGTGCCTTGTAGATGGTGGACAGACTTGAAATCAGGAGGTGAGTTACTCATTGCAGGATTCCTAGCCTCTGACCTGTTCTTGTAGCCACAGTATTTATATGGCTGGTCCAGTCCAGTTTCTAGTCAATGGTAACCTCCAGGATGTTGATAGTGGGGGATTCAGTGATGGTAATGCCATTGAATGTCACAGGGCGATGGTTAGATTCTCTCTTATTGGAGATGGTCATTGCCTGACACTTGTGTGGTGTGAATGTTACTTGCCACTTGTCAGCCCAAGTCTGGATATTGTCCAGGTCTTGCTGCATTTGGACGTGGACTGCTTCAGTATCTGAGGAGTCATGAATGGTGCTGAACATTGTGTAATCATCAGCGAACATCCCCACTTCTGACCTTATGATGGAAGGAAGGTCATTGATGAAGCAGCTGAAGATGGTTGGGCCGAGGACACTACCCTGAGGAACTCCTGCAGTGATGTCCTGGAGCTGAGATGATTGACCTCCAACGACCACAACCATCTTCCTTTGTGCTGGGTATGACTCCAACCAGGGAGTTCAGCTCTTTTGCCCATGTTTGGACCAAGGCTTTAATGAAGTCAGGAGCTGAGTGACCCTGGCGGAACCCAAAATGGGCATCAGTGAGCAGGATACTTTCCAACACTTTGCTGATGACCAAGAGGGAACCAATGGGCATGGTGAGCAAGCGGGAAGGCGGAGTTGAGGTAGGAGATCAGCCATGATCGTATTGAATAATGGGCTGAATGGTCTACTCCTGCTCCTATACGTGAGTCTGGGTGCACCCCCCTGGGTGCTGCTCTCACCTGGGACACAAGCAGTTTCCAGCAGGGGGCAGTCATCAGTGGGCAGGTGCATGAATCCCCACTCGATGCCTCACATAGTTCAATACCTTCCTGACACACACTGTTGCTATCACACAAAGAAATGGGTCCCAGCATGCCAAACAACCAAGGTACACCACCCAGCCCCCTGCTGAGAGTCAGCTCGCTTGCAGAGACGCAATGTCATAGTATAAGGAATGAGGAAGCTGCTCACTTACCTGTCTATAATATCGTCTTTTTAATATCTCTCTGTTATTGTCCAGTTTGTCAGCAACAGCAGAGCCATAGATCTCCATACTGGCAGTGAAAACCACCAACTCATACCATTGACTAACCTGGAAACAGAGGAGGAGGTGGAGATCATCAGATATGTCAACTACACAGCGAGAGAAAGAGCGAGAGCGAGCGAGAGAGAGGGACAGCGCGCGAGAGAGAGGGACAGCGCGCGAGAGAGAGGGACAGCGCGCGAGAGAGAGGGACAGCGCGCGAGAGAGAGGGACAGCGCGCGAGAGAGAGGGACAGCGCGCGAGAGAGAGGGACAGCGCGCGAGAGAGAGGGACAGCGCGCGAGAGAGAGGGACAGCGCGCGAGAGAGAGGGACAGCGCGCGAGAGAGAGGGACAGCGCGCGAGAGAGAGGGACAGCGCGCGAGAGAGAGGGACAGCGCGCGAGAGAGAGGGACAGCGCGCGAGAGAGAGGGACAGCGCGCGAGAGAGGGACAGCGCGCGAGAGAGGGACAGCGCGCGAGAGAGGGACAGCGCGCGAGAGAGGGACAGCGCGAGAGAGAGGGACAGCGCGAGAGAGAGGGACAGCGCGAGAGAGAGGGACAGCGCGAGAGAGAGGGACAGCGCGAGAGAGAGGGACAGCGCGAGAGAGAGGGACAGCGCGAGAGAGAGGGACAGCGCGAGAGAGAGGGACAGCGCGAGAGAGAGGGACAGCGGGAGAGAGAGGGACAGTGCGAGAGAGAGGGACAGCGCGAGAGAGAGGGACAGAGAGAGAGAGCAAGCGAGGCCAGAGAGCGAGAGAGGGCGGGAGGGGGAATTGGCGAGGGAGATGGGGCAAGAGGGGCTGGGGGTGCAGAGTCAGACAGACATCAGCAACACGATTCTCTTGAACACAGTGGATTTCTTTAATTCAGGAGAAACAGTTCAGCATTTCATACGACCCCCAGCAAGGCCCCTACCCCATACCCTCTCTCCTTGCATCTCACCCAGAACACCCTTCTATGCACATCCCGGCCCCTCACGCATGACTGCATCCCCTACCCCTAACCCCGTCTGCACCCCCTACCCTTCACCCACTCTCTGCAGCCCCTACCCCTCACCCCCTGTATGCACCCCTACCCCTCACCCACTCTCTGCACCCCCACCCCTCACCCACTCTCTGCACCCCCACCTCTCACCCACTCTCTGCACCCCCACCCCTCACCCACTCTCTGCACCCCTACCCCTCACCCACTCTCTGCACCCCCACCCCTCACCCACTCTCTGCACCCCCACCCCTCACCCACTCTCTGCACCCCCACCCCTCACCCACTCTCTGCACCCCCACCCCTCACCCACTCTCTGCACCCCCACCCCTCACCCACTCTCTGCACCCCGACCCCTCACCCCCTGTCTGCACCCCCGACCCCTCAACCCCTGTCTGCACCCCCGACCCCTCAACCCCTGTCTGCACCCCCGACCCCTCAACCCCTGTCTGCACCCCCGACCCCTCAACCCCTGTCTGCACCCCCGACCCCTCACCCCCTGTCTGCACCCCCACCCCTCACCCACTCTCTGCACCCCGACCCCTCACCCCCTGTCTGCACCCCGACCCCTCACCCCCTGTCTGCACCCCCGACCCCTCACCCCCTGTCTGCACCCCCGACCCCTCACCCCCTGTCTGCACCCCTACCCCTCACCCCGTCTGCACCCCCGACCCCTCACCCCCTGTCTGCACCCCCGACCCCTCACCCCCTGTCTGCACCCCCGACCCCTCACCCCCTGTCTGCACCCCCGACCCCTCACCCCCTGTCTGCACCCCCGACCCCTCACTCCCTGTCTGCACCCCCGACCCCTCACCCCCTGTCTGCACCCCCGACCCCTCACCCACTCTCTGCACCCCCACCCCTCACCCCCTGTCTGCACCCCCACCCCTCACCCACTCTCTGCACCCTGACCCCTCACCCCCTGTCTGCACCCCGACCCCTCACCCCCTGTCTGCACCCCCGACCCCTCACCCCCTGTCTGCACCCCCGACCCCTCACCCCCTGTCTGCACCCTCGACCCCTCACCCCCTGTCTGCACCCCCGACCCCTCAACCCCTGTCTGCACCCCCGACCCCTCACCCCCTGTCTGCACCCCCGACCCCTCACCCCCTGTCTGCACCCCCGACCCCTCACCCACTCTCTGCACCCCCGACCCATCACCCCCTGTCTGCACCCCTGACCCCTCACCCCCTGTCTGCACCCCCGACCCCTCACCCCCTGTCTGCACCCCCGACCCCTCACCCCCTGTCTGCACCCCCGACCCCGCACCCCCTGTCTGCACCCCCGACCCCTCACCCCCTGTCTGCACCCCCGACCCCTCACCCCCTGTCTGCACCCCCGACCCCTCACCCCCTGTCTGCACCCACTGCTGTTCCACCCCTCTCCCACCCCAGTACTCTGCCTCTACCACTCCACAAGCCGCACACCAAAGCACTTGTCAAAATACCCCCCCTCAATGACTCCCATACGCATGTTCCCAACACCCACCACCCCCACCAAATACCTCCCGACCCCCTCCGGTACTCACCACATCCAGGAAGAAGTCAACATGCGGTCGTTTATGAACGAAGAAACGAACGGGATGTTTATCTATCACAACCTGGAGAATCAGAGACACCATTTACTGACTGAGCTTCGGAAAAACAGCAGAGCCCCCCACCCCCCACCCCCAACACACCCGACCCCCACCCCCAGCCCCCCAACCTCCCCATCCCCAACACCACCGACCCCCCCCATCTCTCTGGCCAACCCCCAACCCCCACACCTCACCTCCCCGCCCCCAAACCCCCCAACCTCCCCATCCCCAACACCACCGACCCCCCCCATCTCTCTGGCCAACCCCCAACCCCCACACCTCACCTCCCCGCCCCCAAACCCCCCAACCTCCCCATCCCCAACACCACCGACCCCCCCCATCTCTCTGGCCAACCCCCAACCCCCACACCTCACCTCCCTGCCCCCAAACCCCCCAACCTCCCGCCCCCAACCCCCATCGCCCCGCCCCCAACCTCCCCGCCCCCAAACCCCCCAACCTCCCGCCCGCAACCCCCACCCCCCTGCTCCCAACCTCCCCGCCCCCAAACCCCCCCACCTCCCCGCCCCCAACCTCCCCGCCCCCAACCCCCCAACCTCCCGCCCCCAACCCCCACCCCCCCGCCCCCAACCTCCCCGCCCCCAAACCCCCCAACCTCCCGCCCCCAACCTCCCCACCGCCCCAACCAGCCCACCCCCCAAACTCTCCACCCCCAATCCCCCCACCCCTGCCCCCAACCTCCCCACCTCAACCTCCCCGCCGCACCCCCCACCCCTCACCACCCCATCCCATCCCATCCCCACCGTACAATCCCACCCCCTCCCCCACCACACAATCCCATCCCAACCCCACCAGCTCCCCTCCCACAACCCGGTCACCCGCTCCCCCCTCCCGCACTGCAGCCCCCACTACCCCAGCTTGGGCTCCCAGGTAACACCCTCACTCTAAGCAGAAATCTAAGCATCACCTTTAATATAAAGTCTGGAGGAGTTCCTGGTCGCACTGTCGGCCGTAACACTCCATCGTGGTGCGAGTGAATTAAGGTCTCATCGAGATCGAGCACCAAGACCTTCCCTTTCACCTGACCTGGATGAGAAATGGGTCATCAGCAGGTTAAAGGCCACCCACGGTGGGTATCAAACAGTAACGAGGGGAAATAAGGGGGCACAGAGGGGAGGGCAAGTGGGGGGAGAGAGAGGAGGGGGAGGGGGAGAGAGAGGAGGGGGAGAGAGGGGGAGGGGAGAGAGAGGGGGAGGGGAGAGAGAGGGGGAGGGGAGAGAGAGGGGGAGGGGGGAGAGAGAGGAGGGGGAGGGGGGAGGGAGAGGAGGAGGAGGGGGAGAGAGAGAGAGAGGAGGGGGAAGGGGGAGAGAGAGAGAGAGGAGGGGG
>NC_054499.1:5078908-5126408 GCF_017639515.1 Carcharodon carcharias
GTCTGCAGGGGTAAAGGGGAGCAGTCCGCAGGGTAAAGGGAGCAGTCGCAGGGTAAAGGGAAGCAGTCCGCAGGTTAAAGGGGAAGCAGTTGCAGGGTAAAGGGGAGCAGTCTGCAGGGTAAAGGGGAGCAGTCTGCAGGGTAAAGGGGAGCAGTTTTCGGGTAAAGGGGAAGCAGTCTGCAGGGTAAAGGGGAGCAGTCTGGCAGGGTAAAGGGGAGCAGTCAGTAGGGTAAAGGGTAGAGCAGTCTGCAGGTAAAGGGGAGCAGTCTGCAGGGTAAAGGGGAGCAGGCTGCAGGGTAAAGGGGAACAGTCTGCAGGGTAAAGGGGAAAACTCTGCAGGGGTGGGGAAAGTGGAGCAGTCTGCAGGGCAAAGGGGAGCACTCTGCAGGGTAAAGAGGGGCAGTCTGCAGGGTAAAGCGGAGCAGTCTGCAGGGTAAAGGGGAGCTGTCTGCAGGGTAAAGGGGAGCAGTCTGCAGAATAAAGGGGAGCAGTCTGCAGGGTAAAGCTGAGGCGTCTGCAGGGTAAAGGGAGGCGTCTGCAGAGTAAAGGGGAGGCATCTGCAGGGTAAAGGGGAGCAGTCTGCAGGGTAAATGGGAGCCGTCTGCAGGGTAAAGGGGAGCAGTCTGCAGGGTAAAGCTGAGGCGTCTGAAGGGTAAAGGGGAGCCGTCTGCAGGGTAAAGGGGAGCAGTCTGCAGGGTAAAGGGGAGCCGTCTGCAGGGTAAAGGGGAGCAGTCTGCAGGTAAACGGGAGCAGTCTGCAGGATAACGGGAGCAGTTGCAGGGTAAAGGGGAGCAGTCTGCAGGGTAAAGGGGAGCAGTCTGCAGGGTAAAAGGGAGCAGTCTGCAGGGTAAAGGGGAGACGTCTGCAGGGTAAAGGGGAGCAGTCTGCAGGGTAAAGGGGAGCAGTCTGCAGGGTAAATGGGGAGCAGTCTGCAGGGTAAAGGGGAGCAGTCTGCAGGTAAAGGGAGGCGTCTGCAGGGTAAAGGGGAGCAGTCTGCAGGGTAAAGGGGAGCAGTCTGCAGGGTAAAGGGGAGCAGTCTGCAGGGTAAAGGGGAGCAGTCTGCAGGGTAAAGGGGAGCAGTCTGCAGGGTAAAGGGGAGCAGTCTGCAGGGTAAAGGGGAGCAGTCTGCAGGGTAAAGGGGAGCAGTCTGCAGGGTAAAGGGGAGCAGTCTGCAGGGTAAAGGGGAGCAGTCTGCAGGGTAAAGGGGAGCAGTCTGCAGGGTAAAGGGGAGCAGTCCGCAGGGTAAAGGGGAGCAGTCTGTAGGGTAAAGGAGAGCGGGCCACAGGGTAAAGGGGACCAGACCCAGGGTAAAGGGCAGCTCTCTGCAGGGTATAGGGGAGGCATCTGCAGGGTAAAGGGCAGCGGTCAGCAGGGTAAAGGGGAGCAGTCTGCAGGGCAAAGTGGAGCTGTCTGCAGGGGTAAAGGGGAGCAGACCGCAGGGTAAAGGGGAGCAGTCTGCAGGGTAAAGGGGAGCAGTCTGCAGGGTAAAGGGGAGCAGTCTGCAGGGTAAAGGGGAGCAGTCTGCAGGGTAAAGGGGAGCAGTCTGCAGGGTAAAGGGAGCAGTCTGCAGGGTAAAGGGGAGGCGTCTGCAGGGTAAAGGGGAGCAGTCTGCAGGGTAAAGGGGAGCAGTCTGCAGGATAAAGGGGAGCAGTCTGCAGAGTAAATGGGAGCCGTCTGCAGGGTAAAGGGGAGCCGTCTGCAGGGTAAAGGGGAGCCGTCTGCAGGGTAAAGGGGAGCAGTCTGCAGGGTAAAGGGGAGCAGTCTGCAGGGTAAAGGGGAGCAGTCTGCAGGGTAAAGGGGAGCAGTCTGCAGGGTAAAGGGAGCAGTTCTGCAGGGTAAAGGGGAGCAGTCTGCAGGGTAAAGGGGAGCAGTCTGCAGGTAAAGGGAGCAGTCAGCAGGGTAAAGGGGAGCAGTCTGCAGGGGTAAAGAGGGGAGCAGTCTGCAGGGGTAAAGGGGAGGCAGTCTGCAGGGTAAAGGGGAGCAGTCTGCAGGGTAAAGGGGAGCAGTCTGCAGGTAAAAGGGAGCAGTCTGCAGGGTTAAAGGGGAGCAGTCTGCAGGGTATAAGGGGAGCAGTCTGCAGGGTAAAGGGGAGCACTCTGCAGGGTAAAGGGGAGCGGTGTGCAGGGTAAAGTGGAGCTGTCTGTTGGGTTAAAGGGGAGCAGTCTGCAGGGTAAAGGGGAGCAGACTGCAGGGTAAAGGGGAGCAGTCTGCAGGGTAAAGGGGAGGCGTCTGCAGGGTAAAGGGGAGGCGTCTGCAGGGTAAAGGGGAGCCGTCTGCAGGGTAAAGGGGAGCTGTCTGCAGGGCAAAGGGGAGCAGTCTGCAGGGTAAAGGGGAGCAGTCTGCAGGGTAAAGGGGAGCAGTCTGCAGGGTAAAGGGGAGCAGTCTGCAGGGTAAAGGGGAGCAGTCTGCAGGGTAAAGGGGAGCAGTCTGCAGGGTAAAGGGGAGCAGTCTGCAGGGTAAAGGGGAGCAGTCTGCAGGGTAAAGGGGAGCAGTCTGCAGGGTAAAGGGGAGCAGTCTGCAGGGTAAAGGGGAGCAGTCTGCAGGGTAAAGGGGAGCAGTCTGCAGGGTAAAGGGGAGCAGTCTGCAGGGTAAAGGGGAGCAGTCTGCAGGGTAAAGGGGAGCAGTCTGCAGGGTAAAGGGGAGCAGTCTGCAGGGTAAAGGGGAGCAGTCTGCAGGGTAAAGGGGAGCAGTCTGCAGGGGTAAAGGGGAGCAGTCTGCAGGGTAAAGGGGAGCAGTCTGCAGGGTAAAGGGGAGCAGTCTGCAGGGTAAAGGGGAGCAGTCTGCAGGGTAAAGGGGAGCAGTCTGCAGGGTAAAGGGGAGCAGTCTGCAGGGTAAAGGGGAGCCGTCTGCAGGGTAAAGGGGAGCCGTCTGCAGGGTAAAGGGGAGCAGTCTGCAGGGTAAAGGGGAGCAGTCTGCAGGATAAAGGGGAGCAGTCTGCAGGGTAAAAGGGAGCAGTCTGCAGGGTAAAGGGGAGCAGTCTGCAGGGTAAAGGGGAGCAGTCTGCAGGGTAAAGGGGAGCAGTCTGCAGGGTAAAGGGGAGCAGTCTGCAGGGTAAAGGGGAGCAGTCTGCAGGGTAAACGGGAGCAGTCTGCAGGGTAAAGCTGAGGCGTCTGCAGGGTAAAGGGGAGCAGTCTGCAGGGTAAAGGGGAGCAGTCTGCAGGGTAAAGGGGAGCAGTCTGCAGGATAAAGGGGAGCAGTCTGCAGGGTAAATGGGAGCAGTCTGCAGGGTAAAGGGGAGCAGTCTGCAGGGTAAAGGGGAGCAGTCTGCAGGGTAAAGGGGAGCAGTCTGCAGGGTAAAGGGGAGCAGTCTGCAGGGTAAAGGGGAGCAGTCTGCAGGGTAAAGGGGAGCAGTCTGCAGGGTAAAGGGGAGCAGTCTGCAGGGTAAAGGGGAGCAGTCTGCAGGGTAAAGGGGAGCAGTCTGCAGGGTAAAGGGGAGCAGTCTGCAGGGTAAAGGGGAGCAGTCTGCAGGGTAAAGGGGAGCAGTCTGCAGGGTAAAGGGGAGCAGTCTGCAGGGTAAAGGGGAGCAGTCTGCAGGGTAAAGGGGAGCAGTCTGCAGGGTAAAGGGGAGCAGTCCGCAGGGTAAAGGGGAGGCGTCTGCAGGGTAAAGGGGAGCAGTCTGCAGGTTAAAGGGGAGCAGTCTGCAGGGTAAAAGGGAGCAGTCTGCAGGGTTGGTAAAGGGGAGCAGTCTGCAGGGTAAAGGGGAGCAGTCTGCAGGGTAAAGGGGAGCAGTCTGCAGGGTAAAGGGGAGCAGTCTGCAGGGTAAAGGGGAGCAGTCTGCAGGGTAAAGGGGAGCAGTCTGCAGGGTAAAGGGGAGCCAGACTGCAGGGTACAGTGGGAGCAGACTGCTGGGTAAAGGGGAGCAGTCTGCAGGTAAAGGGGAGCAGATCTGCAGGGTAAAGGGGAGCAGTCTGCAGGGAAAACGGGAGCAGTCTGCAGGTAAAGGGGAGCAGTCCTGCAGGGTAACGAGGGCGCAGTCTGCAGGGTAAAGGGAGCCGTCTGCAGGGTAAAGGGAGCAGTCTGCGAAAAGGGGAGCAGTCTGCAGGGTAAAGGGGAGCAGTCTGCAGGGTAAAGGGGAGCAGTCTGCAGGGGTAAGGGAGACCAGTCCTGCTGGGGTTGTAAAGGGGACAGGTTCTGCAGGGTAAAAGGGGAGCAGTCTGCAGGGTAAAGGGAGCAGTCTGCAGGGTAAAGGGGAAGCAGTCTGCAGGGTAAAGGGGAGCAGTCTGCAGGGTAAAGGGGAGCAGTTCTGCAGGGTAAAGGGGACAGTCTGCAGGGTAAAGGGGAGCAGTCTGCCGGGTAAGGGGAACATTCTGCAGGGTGGGTAAAGGGGAGCAGTCTGCAGGGTAAAGGGGAGCAGTCTGCAGGGTAAAGGGGAGCAGTCTGCAGGGTAAAGGGGAGCCGTCTGCAGGGTAAAGGGGAGCAGTCTGCAGGGTAAAGGGGAGCAGTCTGCAGGGTAAAGGGGAGCAGTCTGCAGGGTAAAGGGGAGCAGTCTGCAGGGTAAAGGGGAGCAGTCTGCAGGGTAAAGGGGAGCAGTCTGCAGGGTAAAGGGGAGCAGTCTGCAGGGTAAAGGGGAGCAGTCCGCAGGGTAAAGGGGAGCAGTCTGCAGGGTAAAGGAGCAGTCTGCAGGGTAAAGGGGAGCAGTCTGCAGGGTAAAGGGGAGCAGTCTGCAGGGTAAAGGGGAGCAGTCTGCAGGGTAAAGGGGAGCAGTCTGCAGGGTAAAGGGGAGCAGTCTGCAGGGTAAAGGGAGCAGTCTGCAGGGTAAAGGGGAGCAGTCTGCAGGGTAAAGGGGAGCAGTCTGCAGGGTAAAGGGGAGCAGTCTGCAGGGTAAAGGGGAGCTGTCTGCAGGGTAAAGGGCAGCGGTCAGCAGGGTAAAGGGGAGCAGTCTGCAGGGCAAAGTGGAGCTGTCTGCAGGGGTAAAGGGGAGCAGACTGCAGGTTAAAGGGGGGGAGCGTCAGCAGGGTAAAGGGGAGCAGTCTGCAGGGTAAAGGGGAAGAACAGCCTGCAGGGTAAAGGGGAGCAGACTGCAAGGGTAAAGGGGAGCAGTCTGCAGGGTAAAGGGAGCAGTCTGCAAGGTAAAGGGAGCAGTCTGCAGGGTAAAGGGGAGCAGTCTGCAGGGTAAAGGGGAGCAGTCTGCATGGTAAAGGGAGCAGTCTCCAGGGTAAAGGGGAGCAGTCTGCAGGGTAAAGGGGAGCAGTCCTGCAGGGTAAAGGGGAGCAGTCTGCAGGTAAAAGGGGAGCAGTTCTTGCAGGGTTAAAGGGGCAGTCTGCAAGAGTAAAGGGGAGCAGTCTGCAGGTAAAGGGGAGCAGTCTGCAGGTAAAGGGGAGACAGTCTGCAGGGTAAAGGGGAGCAGTCTGCAGGGTAAAGGGGAGCCGTCTGCAGGGTAAAGGGGAGCCGTCTGCAGGGTAAAGGGGAGCAGTCTGCAGGGTAAAGGGGAGCAGTCTGCAGGGTAAAGGGGAACAGTCTGCAGGGTAAAGGGGAGCAGTCTGCAGGGTAAAGGGGAGCAGTCTGCAGGGTAAAGGGGAGCAGTCTGCAGAATAAAGGGGAGCAGTCTGCAGGGTAAAGGGGAGCAGTCTGCAGGGTAAAGGGGAGCAGTCTGCAGGGTAAAGGGGAGCAGTCTGCAGGGTAAAGGGGAGCAGTCTGCAGGGTAAAGGGGAGCATTCTGCAGGGTAAAGGGGAGCAGTCTGCAGGGTAAAGGGGAGCAGTCTGCAGGGTAAAGGGGAGCAGTCTGCAGGGTAAAGGGGAGCAGTCTGCAGGGTAAAGGGGAGCAGTCTGCAGGGTAAAGGGGAGCAGTCTGCAGGGTAAAGGGGAGCAGTCTGCAGGGTAAAGGGGAGCAGTCTGCAGGGTAAAGGGGAGCAGTCTGCAGGGTAAAGGGGAGCAGTCTGCAGGGTAAAGGGGAGCAGTCTGCAGGGTAAAGGGGAGCAGTCTGCAGGGTAAAGGGGAGCAGTCTGCAGGGTAAAGGGGAGCAGTCTGCAGGGTAAAGGGGAGCAGTCTGCAGGGTAAAGGGGAGCAGTCCTGCAGGGTAAAGGGGAGCAGTCTGCAGGGTAAAGGGGAGCAGTCTGCAGGTAAAGGGGAGCAGACTGCAGGGTAAAGTGGATCAGATCCGCAGGGTAAAGGGGAAGCAGACTGCAGGGGTGTAAAGGGGGAAGCAGACTGCAGGGTAAAAGGGGAGCAGTCCTGCAGGGTAAGAGGGGAGCAGTCTGCAGGGTAAATGGGAGCCGTCTGCAGGGAAAAGGGGAGCAGTCTGCAGGGTAAAGGGGAGCAGTCTGCAGGGTAAAGGGGAGCCGTCTGCAGGATAAAGGGGAGCCGTCTGCAGGGTAAAGGGGAGCCGTCTGCAGGGTAAAGGGGAGCAGTCTGCAGGGTAAAGGGGAGCAGTCTGCAGGGTAAAGGGGAGCAGTCTGCAGGGTAAAGGGGAGCAGTCTGCAGGGTAAAGGGGAGCAGTCTGCAGGGTAAAGGAAGCAGTCTGCAGGGTAAAGGGGAGCTGTCTGCAGGGGTAAAGGGGAGCAGTCTGCAGGTTAAAGGGGAGCAGTCTGCAGGGTAAAGGGCAGCGGTCAGCAGGGTAAAGGGGAGCAGTCTGCAGGGCAAAGTGGAGCTGTCTGCAGGGGTAAAGGGGAGCAGACCGCAGGTTAAAGGGGAGCAGTCCGCAGGGTACAGGGGCGCAGTCTGCAGGGTAAAGGGGAGCACTCTGCAGGGTAAAGGGGAGCACTCTGCAGGGTAAAGGGGAGCACTCTGCAGGGTAAAGGGGAGCGGTGTGCAGGGTAAAGGGGAGCAGTCTGCAGGGTAAAGGGGAGCAGTCTGCAGGGTAAAGGGGAGCAGTCTGCAGGGTAAAGGGGAGCAGTCTGCAGGGTAAAGGGGAGCAGTCTGCAGGGTAAAGGGGAGCAGTCTGCAGGGTAAAGGGGAACAGTCTGCAGGGTAAAGGGGAGCAGTCTGCAGGGTAAAGGGGAGCAGTCTGCAGGGTAAAGGGGAGCAGTCTGCAGGGTAAAGGGGAGCAGTCTGCAGGGTAAAGGGGAGCAGTCTGCAGGGTAAAGGGGAGCGGTGTGCAGGGTAAAGGGGAGCGGTGTGCAGGGTTAAAGGGGAGCAGTGTGCAGGGTAAAGGGGAACAGACCGCAGGGTAAAGGGGAGCAGTCTGCAGGGTAAAGGGGAGCAGTCTGCAGGGTAAAGGGGAGCAGTCTGCAGGGTAAAGGGGAGCAGTCTGCAGGGTAAAGGGGAGGCGTCTGCAGGGTAAAGGGAGCAGTCTGCAGGGTAAAGGGGAGCAGTCTGCAGGGTAAAGGGGAGCAGTCTGCAGGGTAAAGGGGAGCAGTCTGCAGGGGTAAAGGGGAGCAGTCTGCAGGGTAAAGGGGAGCAGTCCGCAGGGTAAAGGGGAGCAGTCTGCAGGGTAAAGGGGAGCAGTCTGCAGGGTAAAGGGGAGCAGTCTGCAGGGTAAAGGGGAGCAGTCTGCAGGGTAAAGGGGAGCAGTCTGCAGGGTAAAGGGGAGCAGTCTGCAGGGTAAAGGGGAGCAGTCTGCTGGGTAAAGGGGAGCAGTCTGCAGGGTAAAGGGGAGCAGTCTGCAGGGTAAAGGGGAGCAGTCTGCAGGGTAAAGGGGAGCAGTCTGCAGGGTAAAGGGGAGCAGTCTGCAGGGTAAAGGGGAGCCGTCTGCAGGGTAAAGGGGAGCAGTCTGCAGGGTAAAGGGGAGCAGTCCGCAGGGTAAAGAGGAGCAGTCTGCAGGGGTGGGTAAAGGGGAGCAGTCTGCAGGGTAAAGGGGAGGCGTCTGCAGGGTAAAGGGGAGCCGTCTGCAGGGTAAAGGGGAGCAGTCTGCAGGGTAAAGGGGAGGCGTCTGCAGGGTAAAGGGGAGCCGTCTGCAGGGTAAAGGGGAGCCGTCTGCAGGGTAAAGGGGAGCAGTCTGCAGGGTAAAGGGGAGCAGTCTGCAGGGTAAAGGGGAGCAGTCTGCAGGGTAAAGGGGAGCAGTCTGCAGGGTAAAGGGGAGCAGTCTGCAGGGTAAAGGGGAGGCGTCTGCAGGGTAAAGGGGAGCAGTCTGCAGGGTAAAGGGGAGCAGTCTGCAGGGTAAAGGGGAGCAGTCTGCAGGGTAAAGGGGAGCAGTCTGCAGGGTAAAGGGGAGCAGTCTGCAGGGGTAAAGGGGAGCAGACCGCAGGTTAAAGGGGAGCAGTCCTGCAGGTAAAGGGGAGCAGTTCTGCAGGGTAAAGGGGAGCTGTCTGCAGGGTAAAGGGGAGCCGTCTGCAGGGTAAAGGGGAGCATCTGCAGGGTAAAGGGAGCAGTCTGCAGGGTAAAGGGGAGCCGTCTGCAGGGGTAAAGGGGAGCAGTCAGCAGGGTAAAGGGAGCATCTGCAGGGTAAAGGGAGCATCTGCAGGTAAAGGGAGCAGTCTGCAGGGGTAAAGGGGAGCAGTCTGCAGGTAAAGGGGAGCAGTCCAGCAGGGTAAAGGGGAGCAGTCTGCAGGGTAAAGGGGAGCAGTCTGCAGGGTAAAGGGGAGCAGTCTGCAGGGTAAAGGGGAGCAGTCTGCAGGGTAAAAGGGAGCAGTCTGCAGGGTAAAGGGGAAAAGTCTGCAGGGTAAAGGGGAGCAGTCTGCAGGATAAAGGAAGCAGTCTGCAGGGTAAAGCTGAGGCGTCTGCAGGGTAAAGGGGAGCAGTCTGCAGGGTAAACGGGAGCAGTATGCAGGATAAAGGGGAGCAGTCTGCAGGGTAAAGGGGAGCAGTCTGCAGGGAAAAGGGGAGCAGTCTGCAGGGTAAAGGGGAGCAGTCTGCAGGGTAAAGGGGAGAAGTCTGCAGGGTAAAGGGGAGAAGACTGCAGGGTAAAGGGGAAGCAGTCTGCAGGGGTGGGTAAAGGGGAGCAATCTGCAGGGTAAAGGGGAGCAGTCTGCAGGGTAAAGGGGAGCAGTCTGCAGGGTAAAGGACAGCAGTCTGCAGGGTAAAGGGGAGCAGTCTGCAGGGTAAAGGGGAGCAGTCTGCAGGGTAAAGGGGAGCAGTCTGCAGGGTAAAGGGAAGCAGTCTGCAGGGTAAAGGGGAGCAGTCTGCAGGGTAAAGGGAGCAGTCTGCAGGGTAAAAGGGAGCAGTCTGCAGGGTAAAGGGGAGCAGTCTGCAGGGTAAAGGGGAGCAGGTCTGCTAGGGTAAGGGGGAGCAGTCCGCAGGGTAAAGGGGAGCAGTCTGCAGGGTAAAGTGGAGCAGTCTGCAGGGTAAAGAGGGAGCAGTCTGCAGGGTAAAGGGGAGCAGTCTGCAGGGTAAAGGGGAGCAGTCTGCAGGGTAAAGGGGAGCAGTCTGCAGGGTAAAGGGGAGCCGTCTGCAGGGTAAAGGGGAGCAGTCTGCAGGGTAAAGGGGAGCAGTCTGCAGGGGTGGGTAAAGGGGAGCAGTCTGCAGGGGTAAATGGGGGAGCAGTCTGCAGGGTAAAGGGGAGCAGGTCTGTATGGTAAAGGGGAGCAGTCTGCAGGGTTATGGGGAGCAGTCTGCACGGTAAAGGGGAGCAGTCTGCAGGGTAAAGGGGAGCCAGTCTGCAGGGTAAAGGGGAGCAGTCCTGCAGGGTAAAGGGAGCAGTCTGCAGGGTAAAGGGGAGCACTCTGCAGGGGTAAATGGGGGAGCAGTCTGCAGGGTAAAGGGGAGCAGCCTGCAGGGTAAAGGGGAGCAGTCTGCAGGGTAAAGGGGAGCAGTCTGCAGGGTAAAGGGGAGCAGTCTGCAGGGTAAAGGGGAGCAGTCTGCAGGGTAAAGGGGAGCAGTCTGCAGGGTAAAGGGGAGCAGTCTGCAGGGTAAAGGGGAGCAGTCTGCAGGGTAAAGGGGAGGCGTCTGCAGGGTAAAGGGCAGCGGTCAGCAGGGTAAAGGGGAGCAGTCTGCAGGGCAAAGTGGAGCTGTCTGCAGGGGTAAAGGGGAGCAGACCGCAGGTTAAAGGGGAGCAGTCCGCAGGGTACAGGGGCGCAGTCTGCAGGGTAAAGGGGAGCACTCTGCAGGGTAAAGGGGAGCACTCTGCAGGGTAAAGGGGAGCACTCTGCAGGGTAAAGGGGAGCGGTGTGCAGGGTTAAAGGGGAGCAGTCTGCAGGGTAAAGGGGAGCAGTCTGCAGGGTAAAGGGGAGCAGTCTGCAGGGTAAAGGGGAGCAGTCTGCAGGGTAAAGGGGAGCAGCTCAGCAGGCGAAAAGGGGAAGCAGGTCTGCAGGGGGTAAAGGTGAGCAGTCCTGCAGGGGTAAAAGGGGAGCAGTCCTGCAGGGTAAAGGGGAGCAGTCCTGCAGGGTAAAGCGGGGAGCAGTCTTCAGGGTACAAGGGGAGCAGACTGCTAGGGGTAAAGGGGAGCAGACCGCAGGGTAAAGGGGGAAGCAGTCTGCAGGGTAATAAGGGGAGCAGTCTGCAGGGTTAAAGGGGAAGGCAGTCTGCGGGTAAGAGGAGCAATCGCAGGGTAAGGGGAGGCAGACACTGCAGGGATAAATGGGAAGCAGACTTGCAGGGGTAAGGGCCCCCGGGAGCCAGTCTGCAGGCATAATCGAGGCGAGCACGTCCGCAGGGTAAAGGGGAGCAGTGCTGCAGGGTTAAAGGGGAGCAGTCTGCAATGTAAAGGGGAAGCAGTCTGCTAGGGTAAAGGGGAGCAGTCTGCAGTGGTAAAGGGGAGTCAGTCCGCAGGGTAAAGGGAGCCGTCTGCAGGGTAAAGGGGCCGTCTGCAGGGTAAAGGGGAGCAGTCTGCAGGGTAAAGGGGAGCAGTCTGCAGGGTAAAGGGGAGCAGTCTGCAGGGTAAAGGGGAGCAGTCTGCAGGGTAAAGGGGAGCAGTCTGCAGGTAAAGGGGAGCAGTCTGCAAGGGTAAAGGGGAGCAGTCTGCAGGGTAAAGGGGAGCAGTCTGCAGGGTAAAGGGGAGCAGTCTGCAGGGTAAAGGGGAGCAGTCTGCAGGGTAAAGGGGAGCAGTCTGCAGGGTAAAGGGGAGCAGTCTGCAGGGTAAAGGGGAGCAGTCCGCAGGGTAAAGGGGAGCAGTCTGCAGGGTAAAGGGGAGCAGTCTGCAGGGTAAAAGGGAGCAGTCTGCAGGGTAAAGGGGAGCAGTCTGCAGGGTAAAGGGGAGCCGTCTGCAGGGTAAAGGGGAGCAGTCTGCAGGGTAAAGGGGAGCAGTCTGCAGGGTAAAGGGGAGCAGTCTGCAGGGTAAAGGGGAGCAGTCTGCAGGGTAAAGGGGAGCAGTCTGCAGGGTAAAGGGGAACAGTCTGCAGGGTAAAGGGGAGCAGTCTGCAGGGTAAAGGGGAGCAGTCTGCAGGGTAAAGGGGAGCAGTCTGCAGGGTAAAGGGGAACAGTCTGCAGGGTAAAGGGGAGCAGTCTGCAGGGTAAAGGGGAGCAGACTGCAGGATAAAGGGGAGCAGACTGTAGGATAAAGGGGAGCAGTCTGCAAGGTAAAGGGGAGCATACTGCAGGGTAAAGGGGAGCAGTCTGCAGAGTAAAGGGGAGCAGTCTGCAGGGTAAAGGGGAGCAGTCTGTAGGGTAAAGGGGAGCAGTCTGCAGGGTAAAGGGGAGCAGTCTGCAGGGTAAAGGGGAGCAGTCCGCAGGGTAAAGGGGAGCAGTCCGTTGGGTAAAAGGGAGCAGTCTGCAGGGTAAAAGGGAGCAGTCTGCAGGGTAAAGGGGAGCAGTCTGCAGGGGTGGGTAAAGGGAAGCAGTCTGCAGGGTAAAAAAGAGCTGTCCGCAGGGTAAAGGGGAGCAGTCTGTAGGGTATAGGGGAGCAGTCTGCAGGGTAAAGGGGAGCAGTCTGTAGGGTATAGGGGAGCAGTCTGCAGGGTAAAGGGGAGCAGTCTGTAGGGTATAGGGCAGCAGTCTGCAGGGTAAAGGGGAGCAGTCTGCAGGGTAAAGGGGAGCAGTCTGCAGGGTAAAGGGGAGCAGTCCGCAGGGTAAAGGGGAGCAGTCCGCAGGGTAAAGGGGAGCAGTCTGCAGGGTAAAGGGGAGCAGTCTGTAGGGTATAGGGGAGCAGTCTGCAGGGTAAAGGGGAGCAGTCTGCAGGGTAAAGGGGAGCAGTCTGCAGGGTAAAGGGGAGCAGTCCGCAGGGTAAAGGGGAGCAGTCCGCAGGGTAAAGGGGAGCAGTCTGCAGGGTAAAGGGGAGCACTCTGCAGGGTAAAGGGGAGCAGTCTGCAGGGTAAAGGGGAGCAGTCCGCAGGGTAAAGGGGAGCAGTCTGCAGGGTAAAGGGGAGCAGTCTGTAGGGTATAGGGGAGCAGTCTGCAGGGTAAAGGGGAGCAGTCCGCAGGGTAAAGGGGAGCAGTCTGCAGGGTAAAAGGGAGCGGTCTGCAGGGTAAAGGGGAGCAGTCTGCAGGGTAAAAGGGAGCAGTCTGCAGGGTAAAGGGGAGCAGTCTGCAGGGGTGGGTAAAGGGCAGCAGTCTGCAGGGTAAAAGAGAGCAGTCTGCAGGGTAAAGGTGAGCAGTCTGCAGGGGTGGGTAAAGGGGAGAAGTCTGCAGGGTAAAGGGGAGCAGTCTGCAGGGTAAAGGGGGGCAGTCTGCAGGGTAAAGGGGAGCAGACTGCAGGGTAAAGGGGAACAGACTGCAGGTGTAAAGGGGAACAGACTGCAGGTGTAAAGGGGAACAGACTGCAGGGTAAAGGGGAGCAGACTGCAGGGTAAAGGGGAGCAGACTGCAGGGTAAAGGGGAACAGACTGTGGGTAAAGGGGAGCAGACTGCAGGGTAAAGGGGAACAGACTGTGGGTAAAGGGGAGCAGACTGCAGGGTAAAGGGGAGCAGACTGCAGGGTAAAGGGGAGCAGTTTGCAAGGTAAAGGGGAGCAGACTGCAGGGTAAAGAGGAGCTGTCTGCAGGGTAAAGAGGAGCTGTCCGCAGGGTAAAGAGGAGCTGTCCGCAGGGTAAAGGGGAGCAGTCTGCAGGGTAAAGGGGAGCAGTCTGCAGGGTAAAGGGGAGCAGTCTGCAGGGTAAAGAGGAGCTGTCTGCAGAGTAAAGGGGAGCAGTCTGCGGGTTAAAGGGGAGCAGTCTGCGGGTTAAAGGGGAGCAGTCTGCAGGGTAAAGGGGAGCAGTCTGCGGGGTAAAGGGGAGCAGTCTGCGGGGTAAAGGGGAACAGTCTGCAGGGTAAAGGGGAACAGTCTGCAGGGTAAAGGGGAACAGTCTGCAGGGTAAAGGGGAACAGTCTGCAGGGTAATGGGGAGCAGTCTGCAGGGTAAAGGGGAACAGTCTGCAGGGTAATGGGGAGCAGTCTGCAGGGTAAAGGGGAACAGTCTGCAGGGTAAAGGGGAACAGTCTGCAGGGTAATGGGGAGCAGTCTGCAGGGCAAAGGGGAACATTCTGCAGGGGTGGGTAAAGGGGAGCAGTCTGCAAGGTAAAAGGGAGCATTCTGCAGGGTAAAGGGGAGCAGTCTGCAGGGTAAAGTGGAGCAGTCCGCAGGGTAAAGAGGAGCAGTCTGCAGGGTAAAGGGGAGCAGTCTGCCGGGTAAAGGAGTGCGGTCTGTAGGGTAAAGGGGAGCAGTCCGCAGGGTAAAGGGGAGCAGTCTGCAGGGTAAAGTGGAGCAGTCCGCAGGGTAAAGAGGAGCAGTCTGCAGGGTAAAGAGGAGCAGTCTGCAGGGTAAAGGGGAGCAGTCTGCAGGGTAAAGGGGAACAGTCTGCAGGCGTAAATGGGAGTAGTCTGCAGGGTAAAGGGGAGCAGTCTGCAGGGTAAAGGGGAGCAGTCTGCAGGGGTGGGTAAAGGGGAGCAGTCTGCAGGGTTATGGGGAGCAGTCTGCACGGTAAAGGGGAGCAGGTCTGTATGGTAAAGGGGAGCAGTCTGCAGGGTAAAAGGGAGCAGTCTGCAGGGTAAAAGGGAGCAGTCTGCAGGGTAAAGGTGAGCAGTCTGCAGGGGTGGGTAAAGGGGAGAAGTCTGCAGGGTAAAGGGGAGCAGTCTGCAGGGTAAAGGGGAGCAGTCTGCAGGGTAAAGGGGAGCAGTCTGCAGGGTAAAGGGGAGCAGTCCGCAGGGTAAAGGGGAGCAGTCCGCAGGGTAAAGGGGAGCAGTCTGCAGGGTAAAGGGGAGCACTCTGCAGGGTAAAGGGGAGCAGTCTGCAGGGTAAAGGGGAGCAGTCCGCAGGGTAAAGGGGAGCAGTCTGCAGGGTAAAGGGGAGCAGTCTGTAGGGTATAGGGGAGCAGTCTGCAGGGTAAAGGGGAGCAGTCCGCAGGGTAAAGGGGAGCAGTCTGCAGGGTAAAAGGGAGCGGTCTGCAGGGTAAAGGGGAGCAGTCTGCAGGGTAAAAGGGAGCAGTCTGCAGGGTAAAAGGGAGCAGTCTGCAGGGTAAAGGGGAGCAGTCTGCAGGGGTGGGTAAAGGGCAGCAGTCTGCAGGGTAAAAGAGAGCAGTCTGCAGGGTAAAGGTGAGCAGTCTGCAGGGGTGGGTAAAGGGGAGAAGTCTGCAGGGTAAAGGGGAGCAGTCTGCAGGGGTGGGTAAAGGGGAGCAGACTGCAGGGTAAAGGGGGGCAGTCTGCAGGGTAAAGGGGAGCAGACTGCAGGGTAAAGGGGAACAGACTGCAGGTGTAAAGGGGAACAGACTGCAGGTGTAAAGGGGAACAGACTGCAGGGGTAAAGGGGAACAGACTGCAGGGTAAAGGGGAACAGACTGCAGGGGTAAAGGGGAACAGACTGCAGGGGTAAAGGGGAACAGACTGTGGGTAAAGGGGAGCAGACTGCAGGGTAAAGGGGAGCAGACTGCAGGGTAAAGGGGAGCAGACTGCAGGGTAAAGGGGAGCAGACTGCAGGGTAAAGGGGAACAGACTGTGGGTAAAGGGGAGCAGACTGCAGGGTAAAGGGGAACAGACTGCAGGTGTAAAGGGGAACAGACTGCAAGGTAAAGGGGAACAGACTGCAGGGGTAAAGGGGAACAGACTGCAGGGGTAAAGGGGAACAGACTGTGGGTAAAGGGGAGCAGACTGCAGGGTAAAGGGGAGCAGACTGCAGGGTAAAGGGGAGCAGACTGCAGGGTAAAGGGGAGCAGACTGCAGGGTAAAGGGGAACAGACTGTGGGTAAAGGGGAGCAGACTGCAGGGTAAAGGGGAACAGACTGTGGGTAAAGGGGAGCAGACTGCAGGGTAAAGGGGAGCAGACTGCAGGGTAAAGGGGAGCAGTTTGCAAGGTAAAGGGGAGCAGTCTGCAGGGTAAAGGGGAGCAGTCTGCAGGGTAAAGAGGAGCTGTCTGCAGAGTAAAGGGGAGCAGTCTGCGGGTTAAAGGGGAGCAGTCTGCGGGTTAAAGGGGAGCAGTCTGTAGGGTAAAGGGGAGCAGTCTGCAGGGTAAAGGGGAGCAGTCTGCAGGGTAAAGGGGAGCAGTCTGCAGGGTAAAGGGGAGCAGTCTGCAGGGTAAAGGGGAGCAGTCTGCAGGGTAAAGGGGAGCACTCTGCAGGGTAAAGGGGAGCGGTGTGCAGGGTAAAGGGGAGCGGTCTGCAGGGTTAAAGGGGAGCAGTGTGCAGGGTAAAGGGGAGCAGTCCGCAGGGTAAAGGGGAGCAGTCTGCAGGGGTAAAGGGGAGCAGTCTGCAGGGTAAAGGGGAGCAGTCTGCAGGGTAAAGGGGAGCAGTCTGCAGGGTAAAGGGGAGCAGTCTGCAGGGTAAAGGGGAGCAGACTGCAGGGTAAAGGGGAACAGTCTGCAGGGTAAAGGGGAGCAGTCTGCAGGGTAAAGGGGAACAGTCTGCAGGGTAAAGGGGAACAGTCTGCAGGGTAAAGGGGAGCAGTCTGCAGGGTAAAGGGGAGCAGACTGCAGGGTAAAGGGGAACAGACTGTGGGTAAAGGGGAGCAGACTGCAGGGTAAAGGGGAACAGACTGTGGGTAAAGGGGAGCAGACTGCAGGGTAAAGGGGAGCAGACTGCAGGGTAAAGGGGAGCAGTTTGCAAGGTAAAGGGGAGCAGACTGCAGGGTAAAGAGGAGCTGTCCGCAGGGTAAAGAGGAGCTGTCCGCAGGGTAAAGAGGAGCTGTCCGCAGGGTAAAGGGGAGCAGTCTGCAGGGTAAAGGGGAGCAGTCTGCAGGGTAAAGAGGAGCTGTCTGCAGAGTAAAGGGGAGCAGTCTGCGGGTTAAAGGGGAGCAGTCTGCGGGTTAAAGGGGAGCAGTCTGCAGGGTAAAGGGGAGCAGTCTGCGGGGTAAAGGGGAGCAGTCTGCGGGGTAAAGGGGAACAGTCTGCAGGGTAAAGGGGAACAGTCTGCAGGGTAAAGGGGAACAGTCTGCAGGGTAAAGGGGAACAGTCTGCAGGGTAATGGGGAGCAGTCTGCAGGGTAAAGGGGAACAGTCTGCAGGGTAATGGGGAGCAGTCTGCAGGGTAAAGGGGAACAGTCTGCAGGGTAAAGGGGAACAGTCTGCAGGGTAATGGGGAGCAGTCTGCAGGGCAAAGGGGAACATTCTGCAGGGGTGGGTAAAGGGGAGCAGTCTGCAAGGTAAAAGGGAGCATTCTGCAGGGTAAAGGGGAGCAGTCTGCAGGGTAAAGTGGAGCAGTCCGCAGGGTAAAGAGGAGCAGTCTGCAGGGTAAAGGGGAGCAGTCTGCCGGGTAAAGGAGAGCGGTCTGTAGGGTAAAGGGGAGCAGTCCGCAGGGTAAAGGGGAGCAGTCTGCAGGGTAAAGTGGAGCAGTCCGCAGGGTAAAGAGGAGCAGTCTGCAGGGTAAAGAGGAGCAGTCTGCAGGGTAAAGGGGAGCAGTCTGCAGGGTAAAGGGGAACAGTCTGCAGGCGTAAATGGGAGTAGTCTGCAGGGTAAAGGGGAGCAGTCTGCAGGGTAAAGGGGAGCAGTCTGCAGGGGTGGGTAAAGGGGAGCAGTCTGCAGGGTTATGGGGAGCAGTCTGCACGGTAAAGGGGAGCAGGTCTGTATGGTAAAGGGGAGCAGTCTGCAGGGTAAAAGGGAGCAGTCTGCAGGGTAAAAGGGAGCAGTCTGCAGGGTAAAGGTGAGCAGTCTGCAGGGGTGGGTAAAGGGGAGAAGTCTGCAGGGTAAAGGGGAGCAGTCTGTAGGGTATAGGGGAGCAGTCTGCAGGGTAAAGGGGAGCAGTCTGCAGGGTAAAGGGGAGCAGTCTGCAGGGTAAAGGGGAGCAGTCCGCAGGGTAAAGGGGAGCAGTCCGCAGGGTAAAGGGGAGCAGTCTGCAGGGTAAAGGGGAGCACTCTGCAGGGTAAAGGGGAGCAGTCTGCAGGGTAAAGGGGAGCAGTCTGCAGGGTAAAGGGGAGCAGTCTGCAGGGTAAAGGGGAGCAGTCTGTAGGGTATAGGGGAGCAGTCTGCAGGGTAAAGGGGAGCAGTCCGCAGGGTAAAGGGGAGCAGTCTGCAGGGTAAAGGGGAGGCGTCTGCAGGGTAAAGGGGAGCAGTCTGCAGGGTAAAAGGGGAGCAGTCTGCAGGGTAAAGGGAGCAGTCTGCAGGGTAAAGGGGAGCAGTCTGCAGGGGGTAAAGGGCAGCAGTCTGCAGGGTAAAAGGGAGCAGTCTGCAGGGTAAAGGTGAGCAGTCTGCAGGGGTGGGTAAAGGGGAGCAGTCTGCAGGGTAAAGGGGAGCAGTCTGCAGGGTGGTAAAGGGGAGCAGACTGCAGGGTAAAGGGGGGCAGTCTGCAGGGGTGGGTAAAGGGGAGCAGACTGCAGGGTAAAGGGGGGCAGTCTGCAGGGTAAAGGGGAGCAGTCTGCAGGGTAAAGGGGAGCAGACTGCAGGGTAAAGGGGAACAGACTGCAGGTGTAAAGGGGAACAGACTGCAGGTGTAAAGGGGAACAGACTGCAGGGGTAAAGGGGAACAGACTGCAGGGGTAAAGGGGAACAGACTGTGGGTAAAGGGGAGCAGACTGCAGGGTAAAGGGGAGCAGACTGCAGGGTAAAGGGGAGCAGACTGCAGGGTAAAGGGGAGCAGACTGCAGGGTAAAGGGGAACAGACTGTGGGTAAAGGGGAGCAGACTGCAGGGTAAAGGGGAACAGACTGTGGGTAAAGGGGAGCAGACTGCAGGGTAAAGGGGAGCAGACTGCAGGGTAAAGGGGAGCAGTTTGCAAGGTAAAGGGGAGCAGACTGCAGGGTAAAGAGGAGCTGTCTGCAGGGTAAAGAGGAGCTGTCCGCAGGGTAAAGAGGAGCTGTCCGCAGGGTAAAGGGGAGCAGTCTGCAGGGTAAAGGGGAGCAGTCTGCAGGGTAAAGGGGAGCAGTCTGCAGGGTAAAGAGGAGCTGTCTGCAGAGTAAAGGGGAGCAGTCTGCGGGTTAAAGGGGAGCAGTCTGCGGGTTAAAGGGGAGCAGTCTGCAGGGTAAAGGGGAGCAGTCTGCGGGGTAAAGGGGAGCAGTCTGCGGGGTAAAGGGGAACAGTCTGCAGGGTAAAGGGGAACAGTCTGCAGGGTAAAGGGGAACAGTCTGCAGGGTAATGGGGAGCAGTCTGCAGGGTAAAGGGGAACAGTCTGCAGGGTAATGGGGAGCAGTCTGCAGGGTAAAGGGGAACAGTCTGCAGGGTAAAGGGGAACAGTCTGCAGGGTAATGGGGAGCAGTCTGCAGGGCAAAGGGGAACATTCTGCAGGGGTGGGTAAAGGGGAGCAGTCTGCAAGGTAAAAGGGAGCATTCTGCAGGGTAAAGGGGAGCAGTCTGCAGGGTAAAAGGGAGCAGTCTGCAGGGTAAAAGGGAGCAGTCTGCAGGGTAAAGGTGAGCAGTCTGCAGGGGTGGGTAAAGGGGAGAAGTCTGCAGGGTAAAGGGGAGCAGTCTGCAGGGTAAAGGGGAGCTGTCTGCAGGGGTGGGTAAAGGGGAGCAGACTGCAGGGTAAAGGGGGGCAGTCTGCAGGGTAAAGGGGAGCAGACTGCAGGGTAAAGGGGAACAGACTGCAGGGGTAAAGGGGAACAGACTGCAGGGGTAAAGGGGAACAGACTGCAGGGGTAAAGGGGAACAGACTGCAGGGGTAAAGGGGAACAGACTGTGGGTAAAGGGGAGCAGACTGCAGGGTAAAGGGGAGCAGACTGCAGGGTAAAGGGGAGCAGTTTGCAAGGTAAAGGGGAGCAGACTGCAGGGTAAAGAGGAGCTGTCTGCAGGGTAAAGAGGAGCTGTCCGCAGGGTAAAGAGGAGCAGTCTGCAGGGTAAAGGGGAGCAGTCTGCAGGGTAAAGGGGAGCAGTCTGCAGGGTAAAGGGGAGCAGTCTGCGGGTTAAAGGGGAGCAGTCTGCAGGGTAAAGGGGAGCAGTCTGCGGGGTAAAGGGGAGCAGTCTGCAGGGTAAAGGGGAGCAGTCTGCAGGGTAAAGGGGAACAGTCTGCAGGGTAATGGGGAGCAGTCTGCAGGGTAAAGGGGAACAGTCTGCAGGGTAATGGGGAGCAGTCTGCAGGGTAAAGGGGAACAGTCTGCAGGGTAAAGGGGAACAGTCTGCAGGGTAATGGGGAGCAGTCTGCAGGGCAAAGGGAAACATTCTGCAGGGGTGGGTAAAGGGGAGCAGTCTGCAGGGTAAAGGGGAGCATTATGCAGGGTGAAGGGGAGCAGTCCGCAGGGTAAAGGGGAGCAGTCCGCAGGGTAAAGGGGAGTAGTCCGCAGGGTAAAGGGGAACAGACTGCAGGGTAAAGGGGAACAGACTGCAGGGTAAAGGGGAACAGACTGCAGGGTAAAGGGGAGCAGACTGCAGGGTAAAGAGGAGCAGTCTGCAGGGTAGAGGGGAGCAGTCTGCAGGGCAAAGGGGAGCAATCTGCAGGGAAAAGGGGAGCACTCTGCAGGGAAAAGGGGAGCAGCCTGCAAGGCAAAGGGGAGCAGTCTGCAAGGTAAAGGGGAGCAGTCTGCAAGGTAAAGGGGAGCAGTCTGCAGGGTAAAGGGGAGCAGTCTGCAGGGTAAAGGGGAGCAGTCTGCAGGGTAAAGGGGAGCAGTCTGCAGGGTAAAGGGGAGCAGTCTACAAGGAAAAGGGGAGCAGTCTGCAGGGTAAAGGGGAGCAGTCTACAAGGAAAAGGGGAGCAGTCTGCAAGGTAAAGGGGAGCAGTCTGCAGGGTAAAGGGGAGCAGTCTGCAGGGGTGGGTAAAGGGGAGAAGTCTGCAGGGTAAAGGGGAGCAGTCTGCAGGGGTGGGTAAAGGGGAGAAGTCTGCAGGGTAAAGGGGAGCAATCTGCAGGGTAAAGTGGAGCTGTCTGCAGGGGTGGTTAAAGGGGAGCAGTCCGCAGGGTAAAGGGGAGCTGTCTGCAGTGGTAAAGGCGAGCAGTCTGCAGGGTAAAGGAGAGTGGTCTGTAGGGTAAAGGGGAGCAGTCCGCAGGGTAAAGGGGAGCAGTCTGCAGGGTAAAGGGGAGCAGTCTACAAGGAAAAGGGGAGCAGTCTGCAGGGTAAAGGGGAGCAGTCTACAAGGAAAAGGGGAGCAGTCTGCAGGGTAAAGGGGAGCAGTCTACAAGGTAAAGGGGAGCAGTCTGCAAGGTAAAGGGGAGCAGTCTGCAAGGTAAAGGGGAGAAGACTGCAAGGTAAAGGGGAGCAGTCTGCAGGGTAAAGGGGAGCAGTCTACAAGGAAAAGGGGAGCAGTCTACAAGGAAAAGGGGAGCAGTCTGCAGGGTAAAGGGGAGCAGTCTGCGGGTTAAAGGGGAGCAGTCTGCAGGGTAAAGGGGAGCAGTCTGCGGGGTAAAGGGGAGCAGTCTGCAGGGTAAAGGGGAGCAGTCTGCAGGGTAAAGGGGAACAGTCTGCAGGGTAATGGGGAGCAGTCTGCAGGGTAAAGGGGAACAGTCTGCAGGGTAATGGGGAGCAGTCTGCAGGGTAAAGGGGAACAGTCTGCAGGGTAAAGGGGAACAGTCTGCAGGGTAATGGGGAGCAGTCTGCAGGGCAAAGGGAAACATTCTGCAGGGGTGGGTAAAGGGGAGCAGTCTGCAGGGTAAAGGGGAGCATTATGCAGGGTGAAGGGGAGCAGTCCGCAGGGTAAAGGGGAGCAGTCCGCAGGGTAAAGGGGAGCAGTCCGCAGGGTAAAGGGGAGCAGTCCGCAGGGTAAAGGGGAACAGACTGCAGGGTAAAGGGGAACAGACTGCAGGGTAAAGGGGAACAGACTGCAGGGTAAAGGGGAGCAGACTGCAGGGTAAAGGGGAGCAGTCTGCAGGGTAGAGGGGAGCAGTCTGCAGGGCAAAGGGGAGCAATCTGCAGGGAAAAGGGGAGCACTCTGCAGGGAAAAGGGGAGCAGCCTGCAAGGCAAAGGGGAGCAGTCTGCAAGGTAAAGGGGAGCAGTCTGCAAGGTAAAGGGGAGCAGTCTGCAGGGTAAAGGGGAGCAGTCTGCAGGGTAAAGGGGAGCAGTCTGCAGGGTAAAGGGGAGCAGTCTGCAGGGTAAAGGGGAGCAGTCTACAAGGAAAAGGGGAGCAGTCTGCAGGGTAAAGGGGAGCAGTCTACAAGGAAAAGGGGAGCAGTCTGCAAGGTAAAGGGGAGCAGTCTGCATGGTAAAGGGGAGCAGTCTGCAGGGGTGGGTAAAGGGGAGAAGTCTGCAGGGTAAAGGGGAGCAGTCTGCAGGGATGGGTAAAGGGGAGAAGTCTGCAGGGTAAAGGGGAGCAATCTGCAGGGTAAAGTGGAGCTGTCTGCAGGGGTGGTTAAAGGGGAGCAGTCCGCAGGGTAAAGGGGAGCTGTCTGCAGTGGTAAAGGCGAGCAGTCTGCAGGGTAAAGGAGAGTGGTCTGTAGGGTAAAGGGGAGCAGTCCGCAGGGTAAAGGGGAGCAGTCTGCAGGGTAAAGGGGAGCAGTCTACAAGGAAAAGGGGAGCAGTCTGCAGGGTAAAGGGGAGCAGTCTACAAGGAAAAGGGGAGCAGTCTGCAGGGTAAAGGGGAGCAGTCTACAAGGTAAAGGGGAGCAGTCTGCAAGGTAAAGGGGAGCAGTCTGCAAGGTAAAGGGGAGAAGACTGCAAGGTAAAGGGGAGCAGTCTGCAGGGTAAAGGGGAGCAGTCTACAAGGAAAAGGGGAGCAGTCTACAAGGAAAAGGGGAGCAGTCTGCAGGGTAAAGGGGAGCAGTCTACAAGATAAAGGGGAGCAGTCTGCAAGGTAAAGGGGAGCAGTCTGCAAGGTAAAGGGGAGAAGACTGCAGGGTAAAAGGGAGCAGTCTGCAGGGTAAAGGGGAGCAGTCTGCAGGTGTGGGTAAAGGGGAGAAGTCTGCAGGGTAAAGGGGAGCAGTCTGCAGGGGTGGGTAAAGGGGAGAAGTCTGCAGGGTAAAGGGGAGCAATCTGCAGGGTAAAGTGGAGCTGTCTGCAGGGGTGGTTAAAGGGGAGCAGTCCGCAGGGTAAAGGGGAGCTGTCTGCAGTGGTAAAGGCGAGCAGTCTGCAGGGTAAAGGAGAGTGGTCTGTAGGGTAAAGGGGAGCAGTCCGCAGGGTAAAGGGGAGCAGTCTGCAGGGTAAAGGGGAGCAGTCTGCAGGGTAAAGGGGAGCAGTCCGCAGGGTAAAGGGGAGCAGTCTGCAGGGTAAAGGGGAGCAGTCTGCAGGGTAAAGGGGAGCAGTCTGCAGGGTAAAGGGGAGCAGTCTGCAGGGCAAAAGGGAGCAGTCTGCAGGGTAAAAGGGAGCAGTCTGCAGGGTAAAGGGGAGCAGTCTGCAGGGGTGGGTAAAGGGAAGCAGTCTGCAGGGTAAAAGGGAGCATTCTGCAGGGTAAAGGGGAGCAGTCTGCAGGGTAAAGTGGAGCAGTCCGCAGGGTAAAGGGGAGCAGTCTGCAGGGTAAAGGGGAGCAGTCTGCAGGGTAAAGGAGAGTGGTCTGTAGGGTAAAGGGGAGCAGTCCGCAGGGTAAAGGGGAGCAGTCTGCAGGGTAAAGTGGAGCAGTCCGCAGGGTAAAGAGGAGCAGTCTGCAGGGTAAATGGGAGCAGTCTGCAGGGTAAAGGGGAGCAGTCTGCAGGGTAAAGGGGAGCAGTCTGCAGGCGTAAATGGGAGTAGTCTGCAGGGTAAAGAGGGGCAGTCTGCAGGGTAAAGGGGAGCAGTCTGCAGGGTAAAGGGGAGCAGTCCGTAGGGTGAAGGGAGCAGTCTGCAGGGTAAAGGGGAGCATTCCACAGGGTAAAGGGGAGCAGTCCGCAGGGTAAAGGGGAGCAGTCTGTAGGGTAAAGGGGAGCAGACCACAGGGTAAAGGGGAACAGACCCCAGGGGTAAAGGGCAGCACTCTGCACAGTATAGGGGAGGCGTCTGCTGAATAAAGGGGAGCAGTCTACAGGGTAAAGGGGAGCAGTCTGCAGGGTAAAGGGGAGCAGTCTGCAGGGTAAAGAGGAGCTGTCTGCAGAGTAAAGGGGAGCAGTCTGTGGGTTAAAGGGGAGCAGTCTGCAGGGTAAAGGGGAGCAGTCTGCGGGGTAAAGGGGAGCAGTCTGCAGGGGTGGGTAAAGGGGAGCAGTCTGCAGGGTAATTGGGAGCAGTCTGCAGGGTAAAGGGGAACAGTCTGCAGGGTAAAGGGGAACAGTCTGCAGGGTAAAGGGGAACAGTCTGCAGGGTAATGGGGAGCAGTCTGCAGGGTAAAGGGGAACAGTCTGCAGGGTAATGGGGAGCAGTCTGCAGGGTAAAGGGGAACAGTCTGCAGGGTAAAGGGGAACAGTCTGCAGGGTAATGGGGAGCAGTCTGCAGGGTAAAGGGGAACATTCTGCAGGGGTGGGTAAAGGGGAGCAGTCTGCAGGGTAAAGGGGAGCATTATGCAGGGTAAAGGGGAACAGTCTGCAGGGTAAAGGGGAGCAGTCTGCAGGGGTGGGTAAAGGGGAGCAGTCTGCAGGGTAAAGGGGAACAGTCTGCAGGGTCAAGGGGAGCAGTCTGCAGGGTAAAGGGGAGCAGTCTGCAGGGTAAAGGGGAACAGTCTGCTGGGGTGGGAAAAGGGGAAGAGTTTGCAGGGTAAAGGGGAGCAGTCTGCAGGGTAAAGGGGAGCAGTCCGCAGGGTAAAGGGGAGCAGTCTGCAGGGTAAAGGGGAGCAGTCTGCAGGGTAAAGGGGAGCAGTCTGCAGGGTAAAGGGGAGCAGTCTGCAGGGCAAAAGGGAGCAGTCTGCAGGGTAAAAGGGAGCAGTCTGCAGGGTAAAGTGGAGCAGTCCGCAGGGTAAAGGGGAGCAGTCTGCAGGGTAAAGGGGAGCAGTCTGCAGGGTAAAGGAGAGTGGTCTGTAGGGTAAAGGGGAGCAGTCCGCAGGGTAAAGGGGAGCAGTCTGCAGGGTAAAGTGGAGCAGTCCGCAGGGTAAAGAGGAGCAGTCTGCAGGGTAAATGGGAGCAGTCTGCAGGGTAAAGGGGAGCAGTCTGCAGGGTAAAGGGGAACAGTCTGCAGGCGTAAATGGGAGTAGTCTGCAGGGTAAAGAGGGGCAGTCTGCAGGGTAAAGGGGAGCAGTCTGCAGGGTAAAGGGGAGCAGTCCGTAGGGTGAAGGGAGCAGTCTGCAGGGTAAAGGGGAGCATTCCACAGGGTAAAGGGGAGCAGTCTGTAGGGTAAAGGAGAGCAGACCACAGGGTAAAGGGGAACAGACCCCAGGGGTTAAGGGCAGCACTCTGCACAGTATAGGGGAGGCGTCTGCTGAATAAAGGGGAGCAGTCTACAGGGTAAAGGGGAGCAGTCTGCAGGGTAAAGGGGAGCAGTCTGCAGGGTAAAGAGGAGCTGTCTGCAGAGTAAAGGGGAGCAGTCTGTGGGTTAAAGGGGAGCAGTCTGCAGGGTAAAGGGGAGCAGTCTGCGGGGTAAAGGGGAGCAGTCTGCAGGGGTGGGTAAAGGGGAGCAGTCTGCAGGGTAATTGGGAGCAGTCTGCAGGGTAAAGGGGAACAGTCTGCAGGGTAAAGGGGAACAGTCTGCAGGGTAAAGGGGAACAGTCTGCAGGGTAAAGGGGAACAGTCTGCAGGGTAATGGGGAGCAGTCTGCAGGGTAAAGGGGAACAGTCTGCAGGGTAATGGGGAGCAGTCTGCAGGGTAAAGGGGAACAGTCTGCAGGGTAAAGGGGAACAGTCTGCAGGGTAATGGGGAGCAGTCTGCAGGGTAAAGGGGAACATTCTGCAGGGGTGGATAAAGGGGAGCAGTCTGCAGGGTAAAGGGGAGCATTATGCAGGGTAAAGGGGAACAGTCTGCAGGGTAAAGGGGAGCAGTCTGCAGGGTAAAGGGGAGCAGTCTGCAGGGGTGGGTAAAGGGGAGCAGTCTGCAGGGTAAAGGGGAACAGTCTGCAGGGTAAAGGGGAGCAGTCTGCAGGGTAAAGGGGAGCAGTCTGCAGGGTAAAGGGGAACAGTCTGCAGGGTAAAGGGGAACAGTCTGCAGGGTAAAGGGGAGCAGTCTGCAGGGTAAAGGGGAGCAGTCTGCAGGGTAAAGGGGAGCAGTCTGCAGGTGTGGGTAAAGGGAAGCAGTCTGCAGGGTAAAAGGGAGCAGTCTGCAGGGTAAAAGGGAGCAGTCTGCAGGGGTGGGTAAAGGGGAGAAGTCTGCAGGGTAAAGGGGAGCAGTCAGCAGGGTGAAGGGGAGCAGTCCGCAGGGTAAAGGGGAGCAGTCCGCAGGGTAAAGGGGAGCAGTCCGCAGGGTAAAGGGGAGCAGTCTGCAGGGTAAAGGGGAACAGACTGCAGGGTAAAGGGGAACAGACTGCAGGGTAAAGGGGAACAGACTGCAGGGTAAAGGGGAACAGACTGCAGGGTAAAGGGGAGCAGACTGCAGGGAAAAGGGGAGCACTCTGCAGGGAAAAGGGGAGCAGCCTGCAAGGCAAAGGGGAGCAGTCTGCAAGGTAAAGGGGAGCAGTCTGCAGGGTAAAGGGGTGCAGTCTGCAGGGTAAAGGGGAGCAGTCTGCAGGGTAAAGGGGAGCAGTCTGCAGGGTAAAGGGGAGCCGTCTGCAGGGTAAAGGGGAGCAGTCTGTATGGTAAAGGGGAGCAGTCGGCAGGAGTAAAGGGGAGCAGTCTGCAGGGGTAAAGGGGAGCATTCTGCAGGGTAAAGGGGAGCAGTCTGCAGGGCAAAGGGGAGCAGTCTGCAGGGTAAAGGGGAGCAGTCCGCAGGGTAAAGGGGAGCAGACTGCAGGGTAAAGGGGAGCAGACTGCAGGGTAAAGGGGAGCAGTCTGCAAGGTAAAGGGGAGCAGACTGCAGGGTAAAGGGGAGCAGTCTGCAAGGTAAAGGGGAGCAGACTGCAGGGTAAAGGGGAGCAGTCTGCAGAGTAAAGGGGAGCAGTCTGCAGGGTAAAGGGGAGCAGTCTGCAGGGTAAAGGGGAGCAGTCCGCAGGGTAAAGGGGAGCAGTCTGCAGGGTAAAAGGGAGCAGTCTGCAGGGTAAAAGGGAGCAGTCTGCAGGGTAAAGGGGAGCAGTCTGCAGGGGTGGGTAAAGGGAAGCAGTCTGCAGGGTAAAAAAGAGCTGTCTGCAGGGTAAAGGTGAGCAGTCTGCAGGGGTGGGTAAAGGGGAGAAGTCTGCAGGGTAAAGGGGAGCACTCTGCAGGGTAAAGTGGAGCTGTCTGCAGGGGTGGGTAAAGGGGAGCAGTCTGCAGGGTTATGGGGAGCAGTCTGCACGGTAAAGGGGAGCAGTCTGCAGGGGTAAAGGGGAGCAGTCTGCAGGGTAAAGGGGAGCAGTCTGCAGGGGTAAAGGGGAGCGGTCTGTGGGGTAAAGGGGAGCAGTCTGCAGGGGCAAATGGGAGCCGTCTGCAGGGTAAAGGGGAGCAGCCTGCAGGGTAAAGGGGAGCAGTCTGCAGGGTAAAGGGGAGCAGTCTGCAGGGTAAAGGGGAGCAGTCTGCAGGGCTGGGTAAACGGGAGCAGACAAACCTTCTTCAGGACTTTTCCAGATTTCCGCTTGTGCACCGTAGCGGCTATGGCGTATGGAGGGAATTCTGTCCGCATTCCGCTGCCCTTGGGAAAGGGGCTTAACGTTACCATGGTGCTCGCCATTTGTGACACAACCTCCAGTACCTCTGGCTGGTGCAGGTCAGTGTGCAGCAGTCCCAACACTTTCCTGATCTTCAAGCCTGCGGAAACACAGCACAAAGCAAACCCCTTATGACAATCACGAGTTGAAGATCCTGTTCCCCCTTCAGCATTAAACTCCATATCGCAGGCAGCCGCACCGCTCGGCACTGCTCAGTAACAGCTTCCGAAATCCAGGCAGAGCCCGAGTCCAAACCCCCTCCTCTGCCGACACCCATGGCTCATTGATGAAGGATGGAGCCACCAGGGGGTCGCCGACCTCTGACCCGTGCCTGGTGGGGGAGGTCACTGACCTTTGACCTGTGTCAGGTGGGGTCACTGACCTGTGGCCTTTGTCAGGCGGGGTCACCGACCTGCGGCCTGTGTCAGGTGGGGTCACCGACCTGCGGCCTGTGTCAGGCGGGGTCACCGACCTCTGACCTGTGTCAGGCGGGGTCACCGACCTGCACTGGCCACTCCTCGCTGGAAATCCTGGAGAATCCGACAGAGGTGACCAATCTGCTTCCGTTGCAGGATCCAGCTGAGGGAATCCAGTACGACTGTGCAAGGCTGTGGAGAGGCTTCCTCCACCGTGCCGATGCAGCGGAGAAGTTCCTGTGCGGTGAAGCCGTCGATGGTGAATCTCCCGGTCTGGTCCCAGTTCAGAGGATCACTGAAGCCATCGTGAAAGTGTAGCCTGTCGGAGAGGAATTCACATTAAATCCAGGGCCCTTACCAGGAACTCCAGCACGCGTGTCAATTCTACCAACCGGCAGCAGCGGCCGGTCGACTTTGGGGGACAGCACACCTGAGGCTGAACTCAGATCCCTGTGCAGGAGGATCCCAGTAGGAATCACTGCTTCAGGAACCGGGATCAGGAACCCCAGCTGACTCACGCCCCCCCCAATCTTTTCTTTCTGATTGGGAATGATCGAAGCAGCGGAGATGGGAGCTTGCTGTTCTTCATGCCTCGCCCAGGAGGTGGGCAGTAGCTTGCTCTTCTCCCTCCCCACAAGCACTGAGGGGGTGACACCGTTTCCCTGGCCCACCTTGAAGCCAAACCCACACGAGGAATCTTACCTTGCCCTGACACCATCGTCCAGGCCATTGCTAAACTCTGACTCGGAGATTTCGAAGTTAAACACGTGGACAGTCTCCCCCCTGCCGACAAAGGAAGATCCAATTATGAACAACACCAACCAGCCAACAGGAGCAGTGCAACAGAGAACAATAGAGCACAAGAAGTGACCAATCAGCCCATCAAATGCCAATGCTGGCCCTTTGTAAGAACTATCCAATTAGTCCCACTGCCCCCCTTGCTCTTCGCCCATAGCCCCTGCAAATTTTTCCCCTTCAAGTATTTATCCAATTCCCCTTTTGAAAGTTCGTATTGAATCTGCTTCCGCCGCCCTTTCAGGCAGCGCCTTCCAGATCACCACAACTCGCTGTGTAAAAAAAACCTTCTCCTCATCTCCACCTCTGGTCCTTTTCCAGATTCTCTTCAATCTGTGTCTCTCTGGTTACCGACCCTCCTGCCACTGGAAACAGTTTCTCCTTATTTACTGTACGCAAACCCCTGATGATTTTGAACAACGGAGACTGAGCATGCTCCCGATTCCGGGCACACGTACTCACCGCAGGGCTGCACTGCTGAGAAAACTCTTCAACAAACTCCGGCCCTCACACTCGAAGCTGTCTGCAGCAGGAAGAAAGGAGGTTACAGGTGATCCGAACAGACAGCCAACTCCCACCCCCTCCCCGACGCCGGGGGTGGTGCCTCCTGGCAGATCGCAGCCGGGTCAGGGATGGTGTTACCCCCCCAATCGGCCAGGGTGACCTGCACTATCTCGACTGCCAAGGCAGCACCCAGAATCCTACAAGCCTTCACGCCAATGAGAGTCCCTGACCGAGGACAGGAGGAATACAGACAGCAGAGAAGACCATTCCGCCCATCATGCCTGTGCTGGCTCTTTGAACGATCTATCAAATTATTCCCACTCCCCCTGCTCTTTCCCCCCAGTCCTGCACATTTTCCCCTTCAGGTATTTATCCAATTCCCTGTTGAGATTTCCTATTGAATCTGCTTCCGCCGCCCTTTCAGGCAGCGCCTTCCAGATCACAACAACTCGCTGTGTAAAAAAAACCTTCTCCTCATCTCCCCCTCTGGTCCTTTTCCCGATTCTCTTCAATCTGTGTCCCCCTGGTTACCGACCCTCCTGCTACTGGAAACAGTTTCTCCTCATTGACTCTATCCAAACCCCCTCGTGATTTTGAATGCCTCGATTCAATCTCCCCCTTAACCTTCTCTGCTCTGAGGAGGACAATCCCGGCTTCTGAACACAATGGGGCAAAGAGACCAGACAACAAATACAGGGATTGGAGGATAACAGAGGTGAGATTGGGGGGGTCAGAGGCGAGGTGGGGGGGATCAGAGGTGAGATTGGGGGGGTCAGAGGTGAGATGGGGGTCAGAGGCGAGATGGGGGGGTCAGAAGTGAGATGGGGGTCAGAGGTGTGATGGGGGTCAGAGGTGTGATGGGGGTCAGAGGTGAGATGGGGGGTCAGAGGTGAGATGGGGGTCAGAGGTGTGATGGGGTCAGAGGTGAGATGGGGGTGTCAGAGGTGAGATGGGGAGGAGTCAGAGGTGAGATGGGGGGGTGGTGTTGAGGGAGAGGCTGGGCCTCGGGCCCCGGGTCTCGGTTTCGGTCCCGCTGAGCCCGGGGCCCCCGGTACCTGCGATCAGGAGCAGCCCCGCCGGCTCGGGGCCGCCGCTCAGACCCTGCAGCATCCCGAGGCCTAGCGGCGCCTGGGGGCCGCCATTCTCGTCGCGGGTTGATAGCGTCACGGGGGGCCTGAGCTGATGGGGGCGACGCGCGCGATGACGTCACCGGGCGGCCTCCCAGTGGCGCCTGAATAACAAAAAAAATACAACATTTATTGTGAAATTTCCCACAAAGAAACCGCCCCAAAGCTCCAGGTTATTATGAAGCTGAAATATTTATTTAAATGTTTCATTCGCTCCTCCAAATTCAAAGAAAATCCATTCAACACAATGAGTTTCTTATATTAAATGAATTTAAACAATTTTCTTCCCCTAACAAACAGAGATTTAAGCGACAATTGGAATCCATTCAGCCCATCAAGTCCCTGCGATCACCTTAAACTGTTTCTCAAATTTGTTTTATTGGTTTCCCCCTCTGGCAAAAAACCTGGTCACCTTTAGGGTAGGGGTCCTGCTGGGCACATGACGTCATTGGGAAAGTGGCCTATTAAACTCACTGGGGGAGTAAGAGTGAGAGTGACGGGGCAAAACACTGGGGGTAACAGTGAGAGTGAGGGGGCAAAACACAGGGGGTAAGAGAGAGTCAGGGGGCAAAATACTTGGGGTAAGAGTGAGAGGGCAAAACACTGGGGTTAACAGTGAGGGGGCAAAGCACTGGGGGTAAGAGTGAGAGTGAGGGGGCAAAACACTGGGGGTAAGAGTGAGAGTGAGGGGGCAAAACACTGGGGTTAACAGTGAGAGAGGGGGCAAAGCACTGGGGGTAAGAGAGAGTGAGGGGGCAAAACACTGGGGGTAAGAGTGAGAGTGAGGGGGCAAAACACTGGGGGTAAGAGTGAGGGGGCAAAACACTGGGGGTAAGAGTGAGAGTGAGGGGGCAAAACACTGGGGGTAAGAGTGAGAGTGAGGGGGCAAAACACTGGGGGTAAGAGTGAGAGTGAGGGGGCAAAACACTGGGGGTAACAGTGAGGGGGCAAAACACTGGGGGTAACAGTGAGGGGGCAAAACACTGGGGGTTACAGTGAGAGTGAGGGTGCAAAACACTGGGGGTAACAGTGAGTGAGAGGGCAAAGCACTGGGAATAACAGTGAGAGTGAGGGGGCAAAACACTGGGGGTAACAGTGAGAATGAGGGGGCAAAACACTGGGCATAACAGTGAGAGTGAGGGGGCAAAACACGGGGTAATAGTCAGAAAGAGAGGGCAAACACTGGGTGTAACAGTGAGAGTGAAAGGGCAAAACACTGGGGCTAACAGAGAGGGGGCAAAACACTGGGTTCGCAGTGAGTATAAGGGGGCAAATCACTGGGGGGTAAAAGAGAGAGTGAGGGGATAAAACACTGAGGGTAACAGATAGACGGGGAAAATACTGGGGGTAACAATGAGAGTGAGGGGGCGAAACACTGGGGGTGACAGAGACAGGGGGAAAATATTGGGGGTAACAATGAGAGTGAGGGGCAAAACACTGGGGGTAACTGATAGAGGGGGCAAATACTGTGGGTGACAGTGAGAGCAAGGGGGGAAATACTGGTGGTTACAGTAAGATGTGAGGGCCATGTGGAGAGCTATAAGAGCCAGAGATGAACAGAAGGAGGCAGCAGAGAGCAACAGAGCACTGTGTGGATTCCCTCCCAACAGCGATTCAATTGCAAATCTCACAATTATTATTTCAGCATCAAAGTCAACACCTCCTCAACTGAATATTACAGTGACAATCCTCAGGCACACCGACAAAATTCCACTCAATGCAGGAGTGTGCTCAGACACTCTAGAACGTGTACCCCAGTGAGTCAGTGTGTGTTTGACCCGTACCCCAGTGAGAGTCAGTGTGTGTGAGACCCGTACCCTAGTGAGAGTCAGTGTGTGTGTGGGACCCGTACCCCAGTGAGAGTCAGTGTGTGTGAGACCCGTACCCTAGTGAGAGTCAGTGTGTGTGGGACCCGTACCCCAGTGAGAGTCAGTGTGTGTGGGACCCGTACCCCAGTGAGAGTCAGTGTGTGTGGAACCCGTACCCCAGTGAGAGTCAGTGTGTGTGGGACCCGTACCCCAGTGAGAGTCAGTGTGTGTGGGACCCATACCCCAGTGAGAGTCAGTGTGTGTGGGACCCGTACCCCAGTGAGAGTCAGTGTGTGTGGGTTTGGTGTTCCAGCTGTAAATCCGTGGTGTGGTCAAGTTTGGTTAATTTAGTAATCGCCGGTTGACTGAATCCGGTCACCTGCTGTGTGCCAGTGCTCAGTGTTCCTGTTCACTCAGCGTTTCGAGTGTTCGGGTGGGGCACAGTATTTACTGAATAGGTCAGAGTGTTTGCTTTCCAAACACAAAATGCTGAAAATGTTTGAACAAAAAGGCAGCCTCTCTCATGGATTCACAGATGCTTACAGCACAGAAAGAGGCCATTCAGCCCATCATGTCTGTGCCAGTCAACAAAGATCTGACTTCACTAATGCCATTTTCCAGCACTTGGCCCATCACCCTGGAGGCTATGGCAACACAAGTGAATATCTAAACACCTCTTAAACGTTTCGATAATTTCTAACCGAGCCATTCTTTCAGGCAGTGAGTTCCAGAGTCCCACCACCCTCTGGGTGAAAAATGTATCCTCAACTCCCCTCTTAGCCTTCTGCTTCTTACATTAACTCTCTGCCCCCTGGTTATTGACCCCTCTACTAATGGAAAAAGTGCCTTCCTATCCATCCTGTCTATGCCCCTCAATCTTATATACACCTTTATCAGGTCCCCCCTCAACCTTCACTGCTCCAGGGAAAACAACCCCAGCCTATCCAATCTTTCCTCATAGCTCAGGCCCTCCAGCCCAGGCAACATCCTGGTGAATCTCCTCTGCACCCTCTCCAGTGCAATCACATCTTTCCTATAATGTGGTGACCACAACTGCACGCAGTACTCCAGTTGTGGCCTAACCAGCATTTTATACAGTTCCAGCATAACCTCCCTGCTCTTGTATTCTATGCCTCGGCTAATAGAGGCAAGTATCCCATCCGTGGAGGGGGAAACAGGGTTAATGTTTCAGAACGAGGCCCTTTCATCAGGATTGGGACAAGTTGCAGGTGTGACAGATTTTTAAGGAAGTACGGAGGCTCAGGAAGTCGATGGGGGAGGGGGAGGAATAACACAATAGGGAAGGTTTGTGCTTGGGTGAAATATCAGGAGGGATTAAGTGATAAAAGGGATGACATTGCAAGACAAAGGGAAATATTAATGAGACAAACACGGAAACAAAAGGTGGTACAGACGAGGTGCAAATCTTTTCTTTATTCACTCAGGGAATGTGGGTGTCGCTGGCTGGGCCCAGCATTTATTGCCCATCCCTAATTGCCCCTTGAGAAGATGGGGGTGAGCTGCCTTCTTGAGCCGCTGCAGTCCATGTGGTGTAGGTACATCCACAGTGCTGTTAGGGAGGGAGTTCCAGGATTTTGATCCAGCGACAGTGAAGGAACGGCCGATGTATTTCCAAGTCAGGATAGTGAGTGACTTGGAGGGGAACTTCCAGGTGGTGGTGTTCCCCATGTGTCTGCTGCCCTCATCCTTCTAGGTGGTAGAGATTGTGGGTATGGAAGGCGCTGTCAAAGGAGCCTTGGTGAATTCCTGCAGTGCATCTTGTACATGGTACACACACTGCTGCTACTGTGCATCGGTGGTGGAGGGAGTGAATGTTTGTGGATGGGGGGCCAATCAAGCAGGGCTGCTTTGTCCTGGATGGTGTCGAGCTTCTTGAGTGTTGTGGGAGCTGCACTCATCCAGGCAAGTGGGGAGCATTCCAGGAGGTGGAGTTAATCGTTGCAGGATTCCTAGCCTCTGACCTGCTCTTGTAGCCACAGTATTTATATGGCTAGTCCAGTTCAGTTTCTGGTCAATGGTTAACCCCCCAGGATGTTGATAGTGGGGGATTCAGTGATGGTGATGCCATTGAATGTCATGGGGTGATGGTTAGATTCTCTCTTGTAGGATATGGTCATTGTGTAGCACTTGTGTGGCGTGAATGTTACTTGACACTTGTCAGCCCAAGTCTGGATATTGTCCAGGTCTTGCTGCATTTGGACATGGACTGCTTCAGTATCTGAGGAGTCGCAAATGGTGCTGAACATTGTGCAATCATCAGCGAACATCCCCACTTCTGACCTTATGATGGAAGGAAGGTCATTGATGAAGCAGCTGAAGATGGTTGGGCCGAGGACACTACCCTGAGGAACTCCTGCAGTGATGTCCTGGAGCTGAGATGATTGACCTCCAACAACCACAACCACAACCTTTGTGCTGGGTATGACTCCAACCAGCGGAGAGTTTTCCCCTGATCCCCATCGACCCCAGTTTAGCTAGGGCTACTTGGTTCTGCACTCGGTTAAATGCAAATGGCAACAGCAGAATCTTCATTCACAGGCGGCTGAAAAAATGTGGGCTGTGGTCACGATCTGAAACCGTTGAACTCCGTGTTGAGTCCAGAAGTCTGTAAAGTGTCGAGCTGAAGGGTGAAGCTGCTCCTGGCGAGTCTGTCAATCTTCACTGGAACAGAGCAGCAGAGCGAGGGTAGAGAGGTCAGTGTGGGAGCTGGGTGGAGAATTCAAGCGACAAGCGCACCAGAGGTCGCTCTGGCCGACTTTGAACTCAGGTGTTCGGCAAAGCGGTCACCTGGGTCAGTGTTTGGTCAGTCTCCCTACAGGAGAGGAGATCGCATTGGGAGCAGCGGATACAGTTATACCCAACTGGAAAACTGCAAGTGAATCGCTGCTTCACATGGACGGAGTGTTTGGGGCCTAGGACAGTGAGGAGGGAGGAGGTCAAAGGGCAGGGATCACAGCTCCTGGTGCCGCGGGGAAAGGGAAGGGTCGTTGAAGGTGATTGAGGAGTGGACCGTGTCACGGAGGGAAGGGTCCTTTCGGAATGCTGAACGGGGAAGGGGGAGATGTGTTTGTTGGTGACATCACACTAGGAGTTGGGGGGTGTGCAGGGGGGTAGGGGACAGGGATGATCCGTGTAATGTGGAGGCTGGTAGGTGGAAGGAGGAGGACAAGAGGAACCTCATTGTAGCTCCGGGAGGGAGAGGAAGGGGTTCATGCCCCAAGTTAACACACTTTCCCCTCCCTGTAGAAGCCATGTTCCCCCAGGAGTCCTCTCGCGAACTTTGATTCCCCCCCCAGGTCGGTTGAGTTTGGTTTATTTAGTTAGAACCAGGGGGATTAAATCGGGTCTCCTTGTCCTGTCTGTGTCCCAGCGTTCACTGGAGATGTTCATTCAGTGTTTGTTACATACGGATGGGGAACAGCATTCCGAATCCTTCCATTGACTGAATGTTTTCAGGCTGTTTGCTACACCAGGTGCAGCTCAGAGCAATGAAAGAACCAGAATCTCCCAACAGACACAGGTTTTTAGCGTGAATGATTCTCAGAGAGAGGATCGAGTGGAAAATAACTAACGAAAATGATGGCAAGGATTGCATTTCTATAGTTCCTTTCACCACCTCATCACCCTCCCATAGTACTTCCAACCAATAATGCACATCTGAAAGGTGCTCATGAGGGGAATGGAGGGACACGGTGTTCATTTGTGCACAGCAGGATCCCAATGTTAAAATGACCCTTTTCATCCGTTCTTTCGTTGGTCAAGGTATAAATATTAGCTCCAGCAGACGGGGAGGAGAACCTACCCCTCCAGCGTCTCTTCCCCCACAACCCGCTTTGCTTCAAAAGTGAGCCAGGGATCGCTTACACTCACCTCAGAAACCAGATAGAGCATCAGTCTGACATTTCGAAAGAAAGACCAGCCACCAACAGTGCGGCGCCCCCTCAGCACTGACCCTCTAACAGTGCGGCGCACCCTCAGTACTGACCCTCCGACAGTGCGGCACTCCCTCAGTACTGACCCTCCGACAGCGCTGCACTCCCTCAGTACTGACCCTCCGACAGTGCGGAACTCCCTCAGTACTGACCCTCCGACAGTGCGGCACTCCCTCAGTACTGACCCTCCGACAGTGCGGCACTCCCTCAGTACTGACCCTCCGACAGTGCGGCACTCCCTCAGTACTGACCCTCCGACAGTGCGGCACTCCCTCAGTACTGACCCTCCGACAGTGCGACACTCCCTCAGTACTGACCCTCCGACAGTGCGGCACTCCCTCAGTACTGACCCTCCGACAGTGCGGCACTCCCTCAGTACAGACCCTCCGACAGTGCGGCACTCCCTCAGTACTGACCCTGCGACAGTGCGGCACTCCCTCAGTACTGACCCTCCGACAGTGCGGCACTCCCTCAGTACTGACCCTCCGACAGTGCGGCACTCCCTCAGTACTGACACTCCGACAGTGCGGCGCTCCATCACTACTGACCCTCCGACAGTGCGGCACTCCCTCAGTACTGACCCTCCGACAGTGCTGAACTGTAGGAGTTGTTCTGGGTACTTCAGAGTAAATGTGCATTATAGGCTGCGGTGGCTATGCCAACCAGAGGTGATTGTGATTATGATTATCCATGTGATTGTGATTCAGGTTCTTATGCTGAATGAATCATCTCATCCCCCGCTCTCAAAACTAGATTTTCCAGTTCTCCCAGTTCGGTTCAACCTTCCAGAACCTTCAGGCAGAATGACTCTAGAGAGATTTCAGATTCTCTCTCAATTAGTTAATGATACAAATTGTTTACAACCCTTTCATTTTACCTGTTTTTGCATCTTAACCCTGGAATGTTTGAAAGCAGCTCCCGGTCACTGTCCAGTGAGTCCTGGGTTAGGGAGGGTTCCTGCTCCCGGTCACTGTCCAGTCAGTCCTGGGTTAGGGAGGGTCCCTGCTCCCGGTCACTGTCCAGTGACCCCTGGGTTAGGGTTCCTGCTCCCGGTCACTGTCCAGTGAGCCCTGGGTTAGGGAGGGTTCCTGCTCCCGGTCACTGTCCAGTGAGCCCTGGGTTAGGGAGGGTTCCTGCTCCCGGTCACTGTCCAGTGACCCCTGGGTTAGGGAGGGTTTCTGCTCCCGGTCACTGTCCAGCGAGTCCTGGGTTAGGGAGGGTTCCTGCTCCCGGTCACTGTCCAGTGAGCCCTGGGTTAGGGAGGGTTCCTGCTCCCGGTCACTGTCCACTGATCCCTGGATTAGGGTTCCTGCTCCCGGTCACTGTCCAGTGACCCCTGGGTTAGGGAGGGTTCCTGCTCCCGGTCACTGTCCAGTGACCCTGGGTTAGGGAGGGTTCCTGCTCCCGGTCACTGTCCAGTGAGCCCTGGGTTAGGGAGGGTTCCTGCTCCCGGTCACTGTCCAGTGACCCCTGGGTTAGGGAGGGTTCCTGCTCCCGGTCACTGTCCAGTGAGTCCTGGGTTAGGGAGGGTTTCTGCTCCCGGTCACTGTCCAGTGAGTCCTGGGTTAGGGAGGGTTCCTGCTCCCGGTCACTGTCCAGTCAGTCCTGGGTTAGGGAGGGTCCCTGCTCCCGGTCACTGTCCAGTGACCCCTGGGTTAGGGTTCCTGCTCCCGGTCACTGTCCAGTGACCCCTGGGTTAGGGAGGGTCCCTGCTCCCGGTCACTGTCCAGTGAGCCCTGGGTTAGGGAGGGTTCCTGCTCCCGGTCACTGTCCAGTGACCCCTGGGTTAGGGAGGGTTCCTGCTCCCGGTCACTGTCCAGTGACCCCTGGGTTAGGGAGGGTTTCTGCTCCCGGTCACTGTCCAGCGAGTCCTGGGTTAGGGAGGGTTCCTGCTCCCGGTCACTGTCCAGTGAGCCCTGGGTTAGGGAGGGTTCCTGCTCCCGGTCACTGTCCAGTGACCCCTGGGTTAGGGTTCCTGCTCCCGGTCACTGTCCAGTGACCCCTGGGTTAGGGAGGGTTCCTGCTCCCGGTCACTGTCCAGTGACCCCTGGGTTAGGGAGGGTTCTTGCTCCCGGTCACTGTCCAGTGACCCCTGGGTTAGGGAGGGTTCCTGCTCCCGGTCACTGTCCAGTGAGTCCTGGGTTAGGGAGGGTTCCTGCTCCCGGTCACTGTCCAGTGAGTCCTGGGTTAGGGAGGGTTCCTGCTCCTTATCACTGCCCAGGAGCAACACTGGAGAATGTGTGTGTGTGTGTGTGGAAAAGTATTTAAATCCTCTTTCCTGTAAGAGAAAGATTTGCATTTTGATAGCGCCCCAGAACATTCCGAGATGCTTCATAACCGTGAGGCACTCCCGACCTTCAGCCACTGCTCCATAATCTTTCCCACGTTACATCAGCGGCTACACTTCCATAAATTACTGCCCTTCTTTCGAAATGCTTGGGAACATCCCGAAGTTGTGAAATTTGTCCTCAGTGCCCCTCTATCCGGCTGAGATGATGCAACTGGCGATTGGACCGTTTCGCGACAGGAATGTGAGGGTCTCTGCATCAATGCGTGTGTCTCTCTCTCCAGCCCTGCCCTCCCCTCACTTACTGGCCCCAAAGGGGCATCCTGAGCCGTCTATCCACACCGGTCTCCCCCGTTGGGAAAGGCTCCTGGTTCAGGAGCAGCCTCACTGTTGAAAATCAGAGGCCTCAGGACAGGCCACAATTCTACCTCAGCCTTTGCTGCTCATTGTAGCTCGGAGATGGACGCTGCGTCTCTGGACACTCGCCCTCCCGCTGCAGAGGAAGAAGCTAAGATCATCGCCGAGGCTTATGTCAGACGCTGTTGACAAACTATCTCCAAATATCTTCTCTCTCCGGAAGGAGTGACTCATTGTTTCTCCTTCTTGGGGAATCTGGGTGACATCATTGTCCAGGGGGGTGGAGATGAATCCCGTTTCTCTACGAATGCATTAGTTTCAGTCCAGCCCTGACGCTCCAGTAACGCTCCCGAGGGGGCGGAGAGAACAACAGAATGAGAGAGAGAGAGAGAGTTTGGAGAAAGAAAGAGACACAAAAAGAGTGAGAATGAGATAGAGAGAAATAGAGAGAGAGAGAGACAGACAGACAGAGATGGAGGACAGAGAGAGACTGAGCAATGGAGTGTGAGAGAGAGAGAGACAGACAGAAAGAGAGAGACATAAAAAGAGTGAGAGTGAGATAGAGAGAAATAGAGAGAGAAACAGAGATAGAGGACAGAGAGAGACTGAGCAACGGAGTGTGTCTGTGAGAGAGAGAGAGAGAGACAGAGACAGAAAGAGAGAGACAGAAAGAGATAGACAGCGTGAGAGAAACATAAAGGGAAAAGAGTGGAAAAGAGAGAGAAAAACAGATGAAGTCAGAGAGAGAGAGAGAGAGACAGAAAGAGACAACTATTGAAACAGAGAGAGTGCGGGAAAGATATAGGGGAAAGAGAGAGAAAGGGAGAGACAGAAAGAGACAACTATTGGGACAGATGCGAAAAAGATACAGAAGGAGGGAGAGAGAAAGGGAGAGACAAAGAGACGGGGAGAGAAGGAGAGAGGCAGAAAGAGAGAGTGACAGGTAAAGAGATGAGAAACAGTGATGTTTGAGAACATAGATGCAGATGTAGTGATGGGATTTAACCTCGCTGGAGGGGAGAGATGGTGAGGTCTGGGGGGGTTCAGACAGATGGGAGGTGCGCAGGCAGCAGTTTAAAAACAGACATGGTCCTTAACCATTCTCCAGACTCGGTGTGTCTATCAGAGAGCCCACAGTCACCGTGCCTCATCCCCAACACCTTCTCCCCGCAGTTAATACATTTTCAAATAATAAAAATAGAAAATGAATTGACATTTGGGTTCATCTCTCATCTACTCATCATCCTCCCAGCACAGCCGGCAGTCTCAAACAATAGCCTCCCCCCTCTGTAGTATCCAGACAGGGGGGAGAACCCCTTCTACCAGTAGCTTCACTGCTGAGGGTACTGGGGGCTACTAAGGGGGGGAGTCTATGGATTCCACTTGATGAGAAAAAGCTTTGTCAAGCACATATCTGGGAAACTAAATCTTCCTCACTTAACTGTCTACCAGCTTCAACCTTGGAGTTAATCATCAACCCTTTGCCTCCATATTAAAACTTAACAGATCAGTGAGAAACTACCACTTTGGGCCAGAGGTTGCTTTAGTTTCTCTGACTCTGGATCCAAACTATCTTCCCTGTTTAGTAACGAACCACCCCCTCCATCCTGTCTCCTTGCCTGTGGCATCTATTATCTGATGCCACTGATTAGTTTTCTCTGGAGCTGTTTGAAACAGGCCAAGCTCCCCATGTCTGAGAGTCACGGTGTGTAGGACATTTTCACTATGGAGGGCTCTATCTACCTGGGAGTTAGAAGGTTGTTGGTACGAGTCCCACTCCAGAGACTTGAGCACGAAATGCAGGCTGACATGCCCAGTGCAGTACTGAGGGAGTGCCTCACTGTCAGAGGGTCAGTACTGAGGGAGTGCACGGTCAGAGGGCCAGTACTGAGGGGAAGCCGCATTGTCGGAGGGTCAGTGCTGAGGGAGTGCTGCACTGTCACAGAGTCAGTACTGAGGGAGTGCTGCACTGTCGGAGGGTCAGTGCTGAGGGAGTGCCGCACTGTCGGAGGGTCAGTACTGAGGGAGTGCCGCACTGTCGGAGGGTCAGTACTGAGGGAGTGCCGCACTGTCGGAGGGTCAGTACTGAGGGAGTGCCGCACTGTCGGAGGGTCAGTACTGAGGGAGTGCCGCACTGTCGGAGGGTCAGTACTGAGGGAGTGCCGCACTGTCGGAGGGTCAGTACTGAGGGAGTGCCGCACTGTCGGAGGGTCAGTACTGAGGGAGTGCCGCACTGTCGGAGGGTCAGTACTGAGGGAGTGCCGCACTGTCGGAGGGTCAGTACTGAGGGAGTGCCGCACTGTTTGTGGGTCAGTACTGAGAGAATGCTGCACTGTCAGAGGGTCTGTACTGAGGGAGTGCCGCACTGTCGGAGGGTCAGTACTGAGGGAGTGCCACACTGTCAGAGGGTCAGAACTGAGGGAGTGCCGCACTGTCGGTGGGTCAGTACTGACGGAGTGCCGCACTGTCAGAGGTACCAACTTTCAGGTGAGACTTTAAATCGATGTCGCTCTGCCCTTTCAGGGGGACACTAAAGATTTCAGAGCCACTACTTAGAAGAGGGAGTGTCCTCAGGCCAATATCTAGCCCTCAACCAGCAGCTGAATATTTTCTGTGTTTACAGTGAGAGAGCAATACAGAGAGTGTTGGGGAGGGTCACTGAGAACCTGCTCATTTCATTTGTTCCACCAACTTCCAACTTAAAATAAACGATGACCTCAGCAAAACAACATCTGTGAATAACAGTTTCAAATAAACCCTCTCCCTACCTTGCAGGATTGGTGGGTGTTTCCTAGGCCTGGTTTGAGGGGGTGAATATTTACCCAGCCTCCCTGGGTTGGGAGCCGGTGTCACTCTTGCCCTCTCTCTCTCGGGGTCAAACTTCCTCCAATACTACCCCTGCCCTAGCCCTGAACTCACATCTTTCTCCTGTTTCCCCTCCGATCTCCCCTTCATGTCCTATTCGAGCTCATCTTGTCCATGAGACCCACCTCCTGCTCCCTCACCCCTATTCCCAATAAACTGCTTATCCCAGCCTCCATTCCTGATCCCCAACATTAGCCTATATTGTGGAACGGCCCTCCCTCTGTGGCTGTAGCTCCTCTCCCCTTCCAATTTTCCCTCATCACCCCTCCCCTGCTATCCTTGCAAACTAACGCCCCACCTCCAACTTCCCTTTCCTCTCCACAGCCCCTAAATCTCCCAAAGTCCACCTGGAACTCCATGTTGGTATTTTTTAAAAAAATTCATTCACGGGCTTCGCTGGCTGGGCCCAGCGTTTGTTGCCCATCTCTAATTGCCCCTTGAGAAGGTGGTGGTGAGCTGCCTTCTTGAACCGCTGCAGTCCCTGTGGTGTAGGCACAACCACCGTGCTGTTAGGGAGGGAGTTCCAGGATTTTGACCCAGCGACCGTGAAGGAATGGCCGATATATTTCCAAGTCAGGACGGTGAGTGACTTGGAGGGGAACATCCAGGTGATGGTTTTCCCCATGTGTCTGCTGCCCTTGTCCTTCTAGATGGTAGTGGTCGTGGGTTTGGAAGGAGCTGTCTGAGAAGCCTTGGTGAGTTCCTGCAGTGCATCTTGTAGATGGTACACACTCTGCTGCTACTGTGCGTCGGTGGTGGAGGGAGTGAATGTTTGTGGATGGGGTGTCAATCAAGCGGGGCTGCTTTGTCCTGGATGGTGTCGAGCTTCTTGAGTGTTGTGGGAGCTGCACTCATCCAGGCAAGTGGGGAGTATTCCATCGCACTCCTGACTTGTGCAGCTATCGCTCCAAGCAGATTTCCAACCTTCTCACCATACCAAACCACCTCTTATCCAAGCCGCCAATGACATCCTCCCTCATCCTTCCTGACCTCCCTGTGGACTTTGACATGGCTGAACACACCAGCCTCCTCCAATGCCCCTCCACGGAGGTCCAGCTGTCTGGGGTTGGACTCACCTGGTCCCATTCTTCTCAATCTAATCTTCGCCAGAGTATCACTTTCAATCGCTTCCCTTCAATCTCAGTTGGAACCCTGTGCAGAGTTCTGGGCTCCCCACTGCAAAAGGCACTGGAAAATATGCGTAACAATTTTACAATCAGAGTGGAAGGGCTAGAATGGTCGGGGAGGGGCTGAACAGGCTGGGGTAAAGCAAAATACTACGGATCTGAAATGAGAACAGAAAATGCTGGGAAGCCTCAGCCAGTCTGACAGCGTCTGTGGAGAGAAAGACAGAGTTAACGTCTCGAGTCTGTGTGACCCTGTGTGAGAGGTAGAAATGTGGTGAAATTTATACTGTTTAAGGGGGGGGTGTGGAGCAGGGTGAAGCTGGATAAAAGGCCAGCCATAGGTGGAGGCTAAGGAGAGATTGACAAAGATGTCATGGGAAAAAAGACAAAGGGGGTGTAATGGTAGTGGTAAGGACTAAAGGAGATGCTGATAGTGGCATAAAGGCTAGAAAGCAGAATGTGGTAACAGCGAACCATTCCAGCACCCCTTCCTCCCCCCTTTCTGCCCCCATCCCACCCCCCAAAAGGGCCACCTGTCTCTTATCCCATATGGCTCTTCCACAGGGTGCTTACCTTTGTTCTGCTATTCAGGGGTAACCTGAGAGAAGTCTTTCAGATTTTGAAAGAGTTCGACAGGGTGGTCATAGAGAAGATGTTTCCACTTGTTGTGAGGGGTGGGGAGGGGGATGGCGGGAGCTCAGAACTAGCCCCATTGGAAAGTTAGAGGAGATAGAGAGACTGCAAAGGGATATAGGCAGATTAAATGAGTGGAGTGGGCAAAAATTTTAAAATTCATTCATGGGATGTGGGCATCACTGGCTGAGGCAGCATTATTGCCCATCCCTGAACTGCCCTTGAGAACTGAATAGCTTGCCAGGATATATCAGGGTGCATTTTAGAGTCAACCACATTGCTGTGGATCTGGAGTCACATGTAGGCCAGACTGGGTACAGATTTCTTTCCCTAAAGGGCATTAGTGAACCAGATGGATTTTTACAACAATCAACAATGTTTTCATGATCATCATTAGACTTTTAATCCCAGGATCTGCTGTGCTGGGATTCGAACCTGGGCCCCCAGAGCATTACCCTGAGCCTCTGGAATACTAGTCCAGCGATAATACCACTACACCAGCACCTCAAACCTGGCTAAAGGTAAACTTGTCCACTTTGGCCAGAAGAACAGAGAAGTAGGATACTTTTTTAAGATGGCGAGAGATTGCAGAACTCTGAGGTGCAGAGGGATCTGGGTGCCCTGGTGCATGAATCACAAAAAAATTAGCATGCAGGTACAGCAAGTGATGAGGAAGGCAAGTGGAATGTTGTTTGTTGTGAGGGGAACGGAATGTAAAAGTCGGGAAGTTTTACTGCAGCTGGTGAGACCACAGCTGGAGCGCTGTGGACAGTTTCAGTCTCCTTATTTGAAAAAGGATATAATTGCATTAGGAGCAGTTCAGAGAAGGTTCACCTGACTCCTGGAATGAGGGGCTTCTCTTATGAGGAAAGGTTGAGCAGGTTGGGCCTGTACCCATTGGAGTTTAGAAGAATGAGAGGTGATCTTATTGAAACGTAGAAGATCCTGAGGGGATTTGATAGGGTGGATACCGGGAAGACGTTTCCACTTGTGAGAACGACTAGAACTAGGGGACACAGTTTAGAAATAAGAGGTCTACCGTTTAAGGTAGAGATAAGGAGAAATTTCTTCTCTCAGAGGGTAGTTGGTCCGTGGAATTCTCTTCCCCAGAGAGCAGTGGAGGCTGGGTCAGTGAATTTATTTGAGGCTGAGTTAGACAGATTTTTGATTGACAAGGGGGTCAAGGGTTATGGGGACAGGGAAGAAAGTGGAGTTGTGACAACAGCCAGATCAGCCAAGAACTTATTGAAAGGCAGAGCAGGCTCAAAGGGCTGAATGGCCTACTCCTGCTCCTAAGACCTAAGTTCCTATGACAGCCACTAACAAATCGAATCGGGAATTCAGAAGAAACGTCTTTACCCAGAGAGCGGTGAGAAGGTGGAACTCGCTCCCACAGGCAGTGGTTGAGGTGAATAGTCTAGAGACGTTTAAGGGGAAGCTGGATAAACACACGAGGGAGAAAGGAACAGATAGGCCAATAGGGTGAGATGAAGAGGCTTTTGTGCAGAATAAACACCAGCAGGGGTGGAGTAGATGGGCTAAATGACCTGTTCCTGTAAATTTCTAAATCCTGGTCTTGCACTGTTACCACTGATATCCCCCAAGGCTCTATCCAAGGGCCCCTCCTATTTCTCATCCACCCACTGCCCCTCAGTGCCCATCAAAAACAGATCAGTTTCCGCATGTACACTGATGATAACCAGCTCCACCTCACCAGCACCTCCCTTGACCCCTCCGCTGACTCTGATTTGTCAGGATGTCTTGTCTGACCCCCAGTCCTGGAGAAACAGAAAATTCCTCCAGTTAAACACTGGGAAAACCAAAGCCATGTTTTTGATCTGTGACATAGATTCCATCCCCGAGCTGCCAACTCCACCTCTCACCAACTGTCTAGGTCTGAGCCAGACCATTGACCAATCTTGGTGTCCTATTTTGCCAGCGAAATGATGCTCTGACCATGTGTCTGAGCTATTGCTGTCTTTTTCTGCTCTGCCCAACAGAGTAGACTGATTTAAAATGACTGGTAGAGAAAAAAACAAAGGAGACATGACAAAAACTATTCTCATTCAGCGAGTTGTTGTGATCTGGAAGGCGCTGCCTGAAAGCGGAAGCAGATTCAGTAGGAACTTTCAACAGGGAATTGGATAAATACTTGAAGGGGAAATATTTGCAGGGGTACAGGGAAATGGGACTTCCTGGATTGCTTTGGCAGAGACAGGGCACAGATTCAAGGGGCCAAATGTTCTCCTTCTGTGCTATAACTATTTCACACATCACCCAACTCCATCCCTGCCTCAGCTCATCGACTGCTGAAACCCTCGTCCATGTCTTCATTACCTCCAGACTCGCCTATTCCAACACCCTCAGGGCCGCTCTCCCACATTCTGCCCTCAGTACACATCCAAAACTCTGCTGCCCCATGTCCTCACTCATACCGAGTCCCGTTCACCCATCACCCCCCACCATGTCCACTTACCTCTGCCACATTCTACCCTCCCTGTATCTGTAACCTCCTCCAGCCCCTACAACCCTCCCGATCTCTGTAACCTCCTCCAGCTCCTACACCCCTCCCTCTCTCTGTAACCTCCTCCAGTCCCTACAACCCTCCCTATCTCTGTAACCTCCTCCAGTCCCTACAACCCTCCCTATCTCTGTAACCTCCTCCAGTCCCTACAACCCTCCGAGATCTCTGCGCTCCTGCAATTCCAGCCTCTTGAGCATCCCCCCATTCCCATCGCTCCACCATTGATGGCCGGGCCTTCAGCTGCCTGGGGCCCTAAGCTCTGGAATTCCCTCCCTAAACCTCTCCGCCTCTTCCTTTCTCCTCCTTTAAGATGCTCCTTAAAACCTAAGCTAGTTTAACCACATTCGATGCCCAGTTTGCCTCTGGATATTAACATAAAAGCAAAAAAACTGCAGATGCTGGAAATTGAAAGCAAAAACAAAAGCACCTGGAAAAACTCGGTGGGTCTGGCAGCATCTGCGGAGAGAAACACAGTTAACGTTTCGAGTCCGTCTGACTCTTCAACAGAACTAAGGAAAAATAGTAAAGGGTTGAAATATAAGGTGGTTTAAGGGGGTGAGGGGTAGACCTGGATAGAGGGCCAGTGATAGGTGGAGATAGCCAAAAGATGTCACAGACAAAAGAACAAAGAGGTGTTGAGGGTGGTGATATTATCTAAAGGAATGTGCTAATTAAGAGTAGAAAGCAGGACAAGCAAGATAGCCCTACTGGGGGGTGGGGTGAAGGTACAGATAGCCCTAGTGGGGGTGGGGTGAAGGTACGGATAGCCCTAGCGGGGGTGGGTTGGGGTGAAGGAATCGAAAAAGTCTAAAAGGTAGAGATAAAACGATGGATGGAAATACATTTAAAAATAATGGAAATAGGTGGGAAAAGAAAAATCTATATAAATTATTGGGGAAAAACAAAAGGAAGGGGGAAGAAACGGAAAGGGGGTGGGGATGGAGGAGAGAGAGTTCATGATCTAAAGTTGTTGAACTCAATATTCAGTCCGGAAGGCTGTAAAGTGCCTGGTTGGAAGATGAGGTGCTGTTCCTCCAGTTTGCCTCTGGATATTGTTTGACAATAACTTGTGACCTTGGGACACCTCCCCAGGCTGGGGACTGAGAGGTTCTTGGGAGCAGAAGGATGTGAGTGTATTTTTTGTTTGTTTTGGAGAGAGGTGGGGGGGGGGTGGGGGGCTGGAAATTCCATCTCACTCTCCTTTGCAAACCCGAAACTACCTCTGGTTTCCCAACCGAAACCCGACGCGCGTTCCCGAGGAGGCGGGGCGCGCCCCCGAGGCCATCTCGGTTTATAAACAGGTGCAAGGTGGGGCTCTACCCCCCCCACAGGTAGAAGGAGCCGAGCAGGAGACAAAGCAGCAGCAGCAGCAGCAGCAGCGAGAAGAGCAACTCCACTCGGGACGGAAGCGGCCGAACTCTCCCCTTTTCAGCTGAAAGTTTTTGGGACGAGTTTTTTGGGGTTTTTTTTTTTGTTGGTTTTCGGCGTCAGTTTCAGTCATGGCCAATTCGGGACTGCAGATACTGGGCTTTACTCTGGCTCTGCTCGGTCTGATCGCCCTGGTAGCCAGCACCATCATGCCCCAGTGGAAAATGTCCAGCTACGCCGGGGACAATATCATCACAGCGCAGGCGATCTACATGGGACTCTGGATGAACTGTGTCTACCAGAGCACCGGGCAGATACAGTGCAAGGTGTATGACTCCATCCTGGCGCTGGGAGGTAAGGTTATTGGAGAGGGGGAGAGAGAATTGAATCTGGTTTGTGTGTGTGTGTGTGTTTCTGTCAGTCTGTGTGTGTGTGTGTGTTTCTGTCAGTCTGTGTGTGTGTGTGTGTTTCTGTCAGTCTGTGTGTGTGTGTGTGTTTCTGTCAGTCTGTGTGTGTGTGTGTTTCTGTCAGTCTGTGTGTGTGTGTGTGTTTCTGTCAGTCTGTGTGTGTGTGTGTTTCTGTCAGTCTGTGTGTGTGTGTGTGTTTCTGTCAGTCTGTGTGTGTGTGTGTTTCTGTCAGTCTGTGTGTGTGTGTGTGTTTCTGTCAGTCTGTGTGTGTGTGTTTCTGTCTTTCTGTCTCTGTGTTTCTGTCTTTCTGTCTCTGTGTTTCTGTCTCTGTGTGTGTGTGTGTTTCTGTCTCTGTGTGTGTGTGTGTTTCTGTCTCTGTGTGTGTGTGTGTTTCTGTCTCTCTGTGTGTGTGTGTTTCTGTCTGTCTTTCTGTCTCTGTGTGTGTGTGTTTCTGTCTGTATTTCTGTGTGTGTGTGTTTCTGTCTGTATTTCTGTCTCTGTGTGTGTGTGTGTGTGCCCCTCTGTCTGTCTGTCTGTCTCTCTGTCTGTCTGTCTGTCTCTCTGTCTCTGTGTGTGTGTGTGCCACTGCCTCTGTGTCTGTGTGCCAGCCACTGTGTGTGCCTCTGTCGTTCTCTATGTTCAAGAGGACTGAACTATCTAACAAACTCGCTCAATATAGATTCAAAGCTTTTGGAAACTTTAAAAAAAATAATTTCCTCGAAGGTTTTTATTTTGCACAAATTGGTGATTTTTACAATACTTTTTAAAAAGGGAATATTGTTTCCAAGTCTTACTG